>NC_046238.1:4767500-4917500 GCF_009819885.2 Catharus ustulatus
GGGCAGAAATTTTGAGCAAGGAAAGGTATCTCTCGTTTCAATGCTCTTATTTGTTTTATTTGTCTCCCTGGGCTGGGGTGTCTGGAGAATTTCCCTGCTGCTCTCAGCACTCACCTGTGTGACAGACCCCAAACAGCAGCTCCCAGCCTCCTGTACCCCTCGGAGTCTCCAAAGCTTGTGGGTCTTCCTCTTGGTTTCCTCAAAGCTCCAGCTCCTGGAATCACATGGCAACAAGCATCTGTCCCAGAAGTTTGGGAGCCTCCTGTCTTGTATTTCTGCAGGATTGGAGTGTGGAGATGACCTGCAGAGGGGACAGGTGCCTGTGGAGCTGCTGGGATGTGCCCAGGGCTGGGGACACGTCTCTCCCGCTGGGGACACGTCTCGCAGCTGGGGACAGACTGCACAGTGAGAACACTGATCTTCCAGTCTCAGGAAAAGCTACAGCTCCCACCAATCATTTTTATACCCGCTAAACAAAACCTGACAATCAGGATTTATGGCTTATAATATTAAGTGAAGTTTAATTTAGACCATCTATAAAAGTCCCATTCCAGAGTGTTTCCCAAAGATCCTCGACACTTTAAAATAAAGAGGACAAATACTGAAGTGCTCTCAGAATGTTATGGGACAATTTCCTTTTATGTTGCCGTTCAGCGATGTTTTCTCTCTGGCTGGAACCCAACGTTTCAATGAATTTTTCAGGCTCTATCAGGCTCTTTCCCTCCCGAGCTTCCAACTGATGCTCAGTCAAACGAGCTGGCATTGGCAGGACAGCATCCAGCACTCAGCATTCCCTGGAAGCCCCTGCTCATCCCAGCTCATTCAGCTGAGCACGTGTGACATGCAACACAGGTAAGGGACCCCTCGGGGCTGCTCCTGATGCCCCCTCCCCACCTGCTGGGACAAAGGGGTGACCCTCAGACCCAGCTCCCTGCAGGCACTGCTGCAGGGTCAGTGCTGACCCCCAGAGGATGGATTCCATTATTTTGTTCTGGATGTTTCCTTGCAGGTTGAGGGTTAGAGAGAAGCAGGATGGGTTCCTGGGTGTTGGTGGCTGGTGAGGCCGTGCCCATCCCAGCTCTGGGTGCCAGGAGCTCTTTGGGCTGCTCCTTGGATCGACAGAAAGCAGAGTATGATCTGCTGGAGGCAGAGCTGGAAATGGCACAGCGGTGACGAAGAGCATTGCTATGGAAACTCCATCAGTTACAGTCCTCTGGCTCAATCTGCTCCTGGAACCAGCCAGGCTGGGAGGAGAGGTAGGGAAAAAATAGAGCTGGGAAGAGTGAGACATGAACTCACCTGGAGACAGCGAGGGCACCAGGCTGAGCAGATCCACCACTGCAGATGGGAGCTCTCGTTAGGAAGCGCCGCTTCAAAAATCAGCAGAATTTTAATTAGGTATTGACATGCTTTATTCCTAATGACGAAGAGCCTGACAGCCGTGACAGGTGCCGTTAATTACGGCTTCTCCCAGCACTGGGAGCGGCACCCGCAGTCCTGGCAGGTGCTGGGGGTCTCACATCCAACCCCCTGGGGGCCTTGGAGTGGGGTCTGGTGTGACTGTGTCCATCAGGGTGAACCCACAGCTGTGGGATTTGCAGGTGGTTCAGCTCACCAGTGACCCCAGTGTGAGAGCAGGAGCTGTTCCCCAGTTCAACCCTCTGCCCCACGGTGAGCAGAGCAGAGAGAGTTCCTGGTAGTAAGGAATGTTTCTTAAGTTTGCTATTCAACCCCAAATATCAGGGATGAGATCTTTGGGATGGATGTTTGTAGAGCTCTTGGCGCTTTCCAACCTGAGCTCCCCACACTGCAGGGAATCCCTTGCAGGATCAAGGATCCAGTTTGCTGCTGGAGAGGCAAACCATGGTGAGCATCCCTCCAGGACCCACTGGGCTTGTTGCCAGAGCAAATTGGCAAGAACTTCTTGGTGCCACTGCCTTTGGTTTTACAGAGGCACAAGAGCCCGTTCCTGAGCTGGAGCCTGAAGCTGCAGGCGAGCAGACGGGGCAGGGAACTCAAGGTAGGTTTGCTTGTTCATCTCTCAGTGTAGTGAACTGGTGCTTCTAAAACACCCCGGAAATGATGGTAAATGTGTTTTAAAATTTTGTGACAGTGCATGCACAAATCACCAATTAAAGGCTCCCTAAGTGCCCATTAACATGATAAGTCGTAACAGCTCCAAAAGAGACATTATTGTTTATCACGTCAGCGACCCGTGGATTAAGGACTCCCCAAGTACACATTGACAGGGGGAGCGGAACATCTCTGGAGCTGTTCCTGCTCTGCTGCGCTCGGCTGTGGAGAATGGCAGCGCTCAGGAGCCAGGGCAGCACCCAGCCCTGCCAGCACCCAGCCCTGCTCAACACCCAGCCCTGCTCTGCCAGGAGGTTCTGGCTGCCACAGCTCCACCATCCCTCCACCCCACTTTAAAACAGCCCTTAGAATTAAATTCTCATTAATCTCCTCATCCCACACATCCCCATCCTTCCTCGTCAACCTGCAGCAGTCTGAGCAGGAATATGATGTGTTTTGGAGCTGCTGACAATCACTGCACCCACTGTTTTCTAACAGAGGGGTTTTTTACTCTTTTATTTGCAAATAGCAGCAGTTTGTGCTTCAAATTCTTCGCTTTGAATCAAAAGGCACATTTTCTTTTTTTTCCAAAGCCAAAATATTACAGCCAAAAATGGAATCGTTCTGCAGGGGCTGTGCTGTCGGGGAGATTTGTGGGAGCTGTAGTCCCTCAGTTGTGTTCCCAGCACAGTGTGGCTCAGCCCTGGGACACGGCACCACCGAGTCCCCCATGTCCCAGTGGGGGCTCCCACTCTTCCCTTCACCCAGGAGCAAAGGTGTCCATTCCCAGCTGTTTGCTCCCACTCTGCTCCCAGCTCCTTGGCCAAGGCTGTGTGGGACGAGGAAGAACAAGACCCTTCACCAGCACCATTTTCAGGGATCCTGGCATGCCCAGGGGGCTCAGGGTGATGGCACAGGGCTCTCCCTGGGAGCAGAGGCAGCTGCCAGGAGGGTCCCCATCCCCAGACAGGGACACATGGACATTGTGGAGCCCCCACAAGTGGCGCCTTCCCATGAGGACCCCCCTGGCTCTGCCTTTGCCCAGGGGCAGGAGCAGAGCCCGTGCTGTGCTGAGCAGGGCAATCCCTGCTCAGTGTGATCATGTCTCTTAATTTCCAGCCACCCTCATTCCAAGGCAGCCCAGATAATTATACACAATACACAATTTGTGCAGGGAGCGCCAATTCCCAGGCCTATAAACATCCCATTTCCCATTCTAGCTGCACTGACAGAGTTGTATGGTTCAATTTTTACTGAAGCCCTCATACACTGTCTGGTCCCATGAAGAGCTCTTGGCTTTAGTCTGCTCATCCCAATTATTGTCTCAGGACCTCAAGTCAGGCAGGATTCAGGCTGAATTCCCCAAATCTCTCCATTAAACAGAACTCATCTTGTTAGAACCTATTTATTCAAGATGCAAATGACAGGCTCCCTCCCCAATTGGAATCATTTTCATTCAGAGCCAAATAACACACTGTAGTCTTCCTGGCATGAAGTGGTGAGCTATTAAAAACGGGAAGGAAATACAGTCAGGCGACTCCATTCCTCGCTTCAGGCCTTCTTCATCAATATTTCACTTAGGGAGCCACAGCTCCATTTTAACAGGAGTCTCCCATCAGCCAGATGGCAGCCAGGAATGCCGTGGCACCTGTTGGACTGGATGCATGGGTGGGCAAAGCAGATCTCTGCCTCTGTGTCCCTGGCACCAGCTGAGCTTGGTGTCCAACAGCTCCTTGCTCCAAAATGCTGCTGCCCGCTGGTGCTTCCCAGGAAAGGAGAATCAGGAGCTCACTGGAGGATGCTCTAGGTGGAGTGGGTGCTCCCTGCTCTGTCAAACACCCAGGCATGGCTCGAACTTGGAAAAAGCACCAAGGAGCAGTCTGAGCCCCTAGGGGTTGCACTCAGTTTTGCCTGGATTCCCCAAGGATTACAGCACTGTACCCACCTGTGGCTGAATGAGAGCAGAGCTGAGCAGCAGGGAGCAGGCAGGACAGGCAGGGCCACTCAGCCCAGGGATGGCATTTCCCTGCTCCTGGCTCCCAATTGCTGCTCCCACCATCCCCACAGCCCCGGCGAGGCTCCGGGGAAGGCAAGGCTCGGGAGATAGCAGGCTCCGTTACAAAGGGAGAGGAGCCTGTTATGTGATCCGAGAGCTACAGGAGCAGAGATGAATAACGAGTCTACAGCACATCCACTTGTTTTCCTCAACAGTCAGACTTGGCTTCTTTCCCTGGGATCGCACACCAACAAAGCTGTATTTGAGACTCCCCCGAGTGTTCCGTAACCATGCCAATGTGTTCGCCCCTTCCTCCCGGCGCGCTGCCGGTACCGTGCAATTACACCTGACACCGTGTATTTAGTGGGCTTCACTCGCATCAAACCCTGCGCCGGGCTCTGTGTGAGCCAGGGGATGCCTCCAGCTTCCCAGCCGTGCCAAAATCTCACCCGCGAGCCCGCGCATGTCACCCGTGCAGGTGTGCGGGGACATCCCCGGGGCAGGTAACCAGGGGTGGCGGGGCTGCAGGACAGGCAGGATGGGCTGTGGCACATGGCATGGCACAGCCTGGCAGCCAAAGTCCCCTCCGGCCGGCCCCGTGCGAGGAGAGCCCGGCTCGGGACGGTGGGAGCGGAGCTGAGCCGGCTGCTGCCTGCGCGGAGCAGATGAGTAATCAAAACTCATCCCCGGCTCTGGTGCCAGGATGGGAACGGGAATAGGAAACACATAACGAAGCCATTCATATGCTAACGACAGCAGGAGGCTGTGAGGAACCACTCCGCCTGTCCTGGCTGCAGCCTTGGGATCCTTCCCAAACATTCTCGTCCCTCCCTGGGTTTATCTGGCTTGCAGAGATGCTGGGCATCCCTCTTCTCTGGCTAAACCAAGAGAACCCCCAAAGCTGGGCCCCAAAAGCATCAACATTATCCTCCTCATCCCTGGAAGGATATAAATGCCATATTTATAAATACCATATATATATATGCCATATAATAAAATGCCATATTCGGGAGATTGGAGCTGGCGAGGAGCTTTGGGGTCGGGGTGTGTGGAGAGGGTTTGAGGTCAGGGAGTGAGGGGGAGGATTTCCTGTGCTGGTTCCCACCCCCAGGGGCTGCAGAGCGGTGCCACCGTGCCCCGAGGTTTTCTCTGGTAGCAGCCACTCCTTTCTTGCGGTCGCGGTCCCTCCTGTCCCTGCTGAGTGTCCCCAGCCGGGAGCTCCTCAGGATTATTTATAGAAAGTTAACAAGGATCTGCAGGGCAACTGTGAAGTAACAGGAGCTCTTACAGGTTTATTTTACTGAACTATTTTAACATTAAATCAGCAATTTCTCTGTCAGTACTTCGGAGATGTTTCTGTCCTGTCAGTGAATTTTAGTGGGGACGGAGCAGGGCTGAGTGCTGGGTCCTGCACCTCAAAAAAAGACTACAAATTAGCAATTAATGTCATTATCAGCACCCTCATGGTCTCCCACTGTCCCACAGGCACCACCTCGAACCACAGCCCAACCCCCAGAGCCCGGAACACCAGGCTGGGATCTTGGGGACAAGGAGGTGGGACCCAGGGCCTGTGCCCAGCCCTGACACTGAATAACCAAATTCTGCAGCTCCAAGGGGCTTGTCCTGCCTCCCCTCGGTGTGCTGGCTGCTCTCACTTACAGCAGAGATACCGGGTTGAGTCCCTGAATGAATATGGGGTGTTAGAGACAATAAACACATTTTAAATCCAGGGATGCAGTGTCAGCTGAGCCATTTCCCCTCGGTGAAAGGAGCTGGGAACAGGAGCAGCAGAGCCACCACGATCCTATTTCACACTTCCCACGGCATCTGCAGCACCATCAGCACCATCCAAAAAGCAACAATACACAGTTTATGAGCACCTGAAGTGCCTGTTGTACCTGTATTTACTCCATTAGGTTGTGTCACATCGCATTTGAACAGGAGGCTTCGAGGCTCGGGCTGCTCTCACACTGCAGGAGGCAGGAGGAATCCTCCCAGGTGAGGGAAGGATCCCACACAGATTCCTCACCATGGCAATTCCAAAGGAAATTGGGACACTGGCAGCATGGGTGGGCAGCACCTGCAGACGGGAACAGGCACAGAATGCAGCATCCGTGGTGGAAAAGGTCCCAAATCCCTCTGTAAGCTTGATAGGAGCAGACAAAATACAGTAGAATGAGATGGAAAGGGGGTAAATAATGAGTATTCTGAAAAAAACCCAGATATATAGGTAGACAGAGAGACAGATGGATAATTAAATGGAGAGAGATGGATAAATAGAAAGATAAATATGGGTAGATAAATAGGTGTGTAAATGTGTGTGAATGTATATTACAGAGGTACATGAGAAGATTTCCACAGTCTGTTTTCCCTTCCACCTTCTTGTGCCCCCTCAGAATTCCCATTTCCCTTACAATTCCTCAATTGCACTGGTTCTGGAATGGTGGCCAGGCAGGAAGGGGTGGCACTGCCACACCAGTGTCACTGTGGGTTAGTGTCCCTGCGTGGCAGAGGGAAGAGGGAACACATTCATCAGCACCACCAGGGTTAGGGGTGACAGTGACAATTGTTACAGACAGTAATTTCTAAATTTTAACCACAGATAGAGGGGAAAAAAAGCACTTTCTAATTAGCACAGGCACAGCTCCACAGAAACTTTGGGGCAATTCTGTCTGTCTTCTGCTTTGGTGACTTCAGGAGAACATGAACCATCCAATTATCCAATCATTTCTACACCACACGAGTAGCAGCTAAGAAAGGGGAAAGGTCAGCACATTCCAGAGAGCGGGACTAAAACGCCTTCATTTTCTCTAATATCTGTCTGTTTAATTACTGGAACAATTGTTTGAACATTTTAATATATTAATTTAGCAGGAGGATAATTGTATGATTACAAATTCACTTCTAATTGTGTGATTACAAATTCACATGGGCCGTGATCAAGTGAAAAGTTGGAGCTTGCGCTGATGTGAAACCTGGAATTTGTAGGGGGAAAAAAAAAGGAAGAGAGGTGTGTTTGGCTTCCTATTTCTTGCTTGGGGTGGGAAAATGCTTTGGGAATTGTGTGCTGAGTAATGCCAGGAGGGTGCTGGTGCCACTCCCTGTGGGGTTTGGGGTCCTGGAAGGGGTGTGAAACACCAGGACTGACCTGGGGGAGAAGCAGCCATGAAAGCAAAAGGATTCAGGAATTCCTGAGGGAGCTCCTCTGTGCTGTTTGATCCCCATGCTCCTGGGAAGGGCTTGGTTTGAGTATTTTATTTCTCCTGAAAAGGAGCCAGCAGAACATCAACCCACAGCACCTGGAGCTGGGCTTTTAACACAGCATTTCACATTTTGCTTGGAAAGGTCTATATTGATAATTGATTCATTTATAGTCACTGGAGCCAGGGGTCCCTGAGCTGCTGCAGCCCTCCAGCCCCCAGAGACCCCCAAATCCCCCAAGGGATCCCCCAGAAGGTTCTCAGGGGGTCCCAGGGAACTCCAGAGGCTGGGGTAGGGTGTGTCTGTGCACAGCTCAGGTGGCATTTCTGCCACCACGAGCGAGGGAGAAAATTGGTCTGTGACAGCTCTTCATAGAAATGTCACTGAGTGTAAACACGGGGTGACCTTTGCTGCTCCCCCGGCTCCTCGGGGAGCCGCCAGCAAATTCAATAACGCGGCCACCGGGTCCTAAACGATGTCACCTCCCCTTTTAAGTAAATTACTATCAAATCCACCTGGCCTGGTGCCTTTGGCGGCTGTCACACGAGGCACCTCTGCCCTCCAGGCTGTTTGCAGACACCTCCACAGCCCCTCCTGTCCCCAGGGTGTCCCCACAGTGCCACCACTGCCCCCTGCCACACCCCGCCTGGGTGATGTGGGTCAGGGCTCAGGCAGGGCAGGGGTTCCTCTGCTAAAGGACACAGTGAGATCCCTGCCCCCACATCCCCTGGGACATGCTTGTCCCTGCTGGCTGCTGGCAGCGCTCCTCGTGCTGATGCGATTTTCAATTACCAGAGAAGTTCCCAGATTTCTGCCTTTGTCCAGTATCTTCCAAAGTATCTCATTCCAGACAACAATTCTATAATCCAACCGTGACAGGACAATCAGTCACACTCTAAATTAAGCATCTCAAATAAGGATTTATTAGAATTAATCAGACAATTAATGTATGGCCATTAAATAGAGTTTATTAAAATACATCTAAGTGTATTAACTATTTAATAGGAAAGATATTGGTTACAAAGTTGGCAAAAAGCTTTCTAGGTGCCCCCTCTCTCCCAGATTCTGGTGGGCAGCACCAGGAGAAGGAGAAGGAGAAGGAGAAGGAGAAGGAGAAGGAAGTCCAGCACTCGAGTCCTTCCTGAGCCCCCTGGTGCTGCCCAGACCGGAGCAGTTTATCCCAGTCCCAGCTCCACGTCTGCTGCTGTCACTGCCTTTCTCTTCCCCCTCTCCTCTGAAGTGCCTCCATCACCTCGAGTGCCATCTCCAGCCACTCCAGATCATCCCATTTATCCTTTGCACTTGTGCAGAGCTTTACACTTGCAAAGCAGCCCTTAACTAATTAATCAGATGTTAATGATTCCTCCAAGGTGCAGCAGAGCAGACAGCTATCAATCCTCGCCTCTCCCTCTGCATCTCCCCCGCCTCCACAATTAGATTCCAGCCGATTTTCCTCCTACTTTGCTCTGTTTTCCCTGTGGCCTCTGTTCTGGGGAAGGACGGTGCAGCAGCATCCATCAGCCCCGTGCTCATTACTGCACACTGAGCCGGGCTTGGCCGCCTCTCCTGCCGGTAATTCCAGCCTGGGAGTGTGGGAAGGCCAGGCAGGGAGAAAGCACGGCCAGGCTGCAGAGATTTGGGTTATTCTGGAGAAGCTGAAGCTGTTCTCAGAGAAATGACATGTCCTAGAGCCATCCCACATTTCCCTTGGTGGCCCAGGAGGGAGGTGACATCTCCCAGGTGCTCCCAGGTGCGCTCCCAGCGCTGTCAGGTCCTGGGGAAGGGAGGTGGGTGATGGGGATCCTGCTTGGGAAGGGAGAAGGGGAAGGGCTGGGGGCTGCTCCCTCTCTCCTGGCAGTGCCTGTGTCCCCTCTGCAAACAGAGCTGACCTTCAGGAGAACAAAACTCCCCGTTCCCCCAGCGGGATGTGGCTCCTGCTGTCCCAAACCAAGCAGACACAGATCCTGTGGGATGAGGAAAGCTGCAGAACTGAGCTGGCAGCTTTTGGGGACCTCCACCTCCTCCAGAAACCCAGCATGGGATCAGGGAAAGCTCCTGGCTCTGTTCAGTGTGTCACAGATCCGACCCACGGGGCTCTGCACTCCCCTTCCCCAAAGGAGCAGCGGGGAGGGGAGCAAGGGGAAAAGGGCAAAGCAAAAATACGGATTTTTATGATATGCAAAAATATTCCAAGACAATGCAAATGAAGCAATTTAGCCTTGCAGGCATTCCTCTGCGCACCATTATTAAAAGTTCCCAGTCTGGAATTGCCATTTCTAATCACAAGTGGGATCCGAGGCAGGCAGAGCAGAGCTGGGGCTGGGCAGATGTGAGGAATGCAGGCCAGGGCTGGAACCTGCTGTGCCCGTGCTCTGGGGGGCACAAAGCCCCCAGGAACATCAGCACTGTGCCCAGGGGTCCATGGCAGGGACAGAGGGGCAGGATGGGGCCCATGGAGAAATGAGTTTGAGTTTATTGAGCTCCCAGGGCAAGCACAACTCAGGGACAGAGGGCTCCAGGTCCCCCCTCCTGCCGTGTGCACACCCCAGTGAGCCTCTCCCCCTGAACTGGGGAGCACTGGTGAGCTGGGGGAGCGTGGTCTGGGCAGAGGAGCGGGGGCACACGAGGGGTTCTGAGGGAGCACATGAAATCTTTAATTATAATTACAATAATGGCAGCTCCGTGAGCAGCTGGGTTCACCCCAGCAGTGGTGATAGAACTTGGCAGGGCTGATCAGAAGGAGCGGCAGATCCAATTAGGAATTAACGGTGCTGCAGCCACGGAGCAAACACCCCTCACCCAGGCACGGGCTGCTGCTGGGAAAGCCTCTCTCCTCCCCAAATTCCCGAGTGAGGCCCTCTCCCAGTGACAATGGCTGTGCCCCGGTGCTGGCAATGCTGGCACTTGCCCTGTGATGGCCCCTTGTACTTTGAGATACCTTGCTTGTGTGTATTGCAGTAATTTATTTAAGAACCTGGCTGTTTCTCTCAGTTTTGTTTCCAGGGAGGCTATTCCTGCTCTTTGTCTGAATTTTCTCTTTCTGAAAGCCAACTCTTTTCACTTGGCTTTTCTTCTTTTTTTCCCTCGGAGGAATTATGAATTTCATTCTTTCACAGCCATTCCCAAACAGCCTGCTGCCTTCACATTCCCAACTCATTCCTCTGCTGATTAGCACCAGATCCAGGAGAGTTTCCTCTCCATTTGTATTTATAGCTACACTTACAAATGGTTCGGTGCAGAGGAATTCGGCAGAGCCCTGTGAAATAACCTGGAATGGGAGGGTGAAAGGAGAGACAGAGGAAGCAGCTTTTGTTTGGCCAAAGAAAAGTCCGAGGGGAGAGGAGAGGACGGACTTGGAAATGCAAAAGGCAGCTGAAGAAGAAAGTCACGCACTGCTGGCTCCTGTGGGGAAGAAAGGGAATTTGGGCTTTGTGTGGAGGATAAAGAGGCTTTTCAGGCCAGGAAGGACGAGCAGCTGTCGGGAAAGGCTCAATCCCTGTTTACCTCCAGCCCCTGGGCTCCCCACGATGGGGGCTGGCCACGGCCACTGAGTGCCCTGGGCTTCCCAGGAGCCCTGCTGAGGACAGGAGCTCTGAAATCCCGGGATCCTGCCCCTTTTCACCCCCCTGTCCCTGCTCATCCCTGGCAGCTCCTGCCCAACGCCACCAAGGAGTCCTTCCCCATTCCATAAGGGACTAACCATGTCAGACTAATTAATAAGCAATGGAAGTGTAAACAATGGTGTCAAAGGGAATTTAATTATTGGCAATATAATATGATTTTGATTAATACAATTAGATTCTTTAATTGCATTAGTAAAACCAAAAACTAGCTGCGGGTCACTAATTTGATTGAAATTCCCAGCTAAATAAGCTCCAGTCCTTCTCTCCTCTCTGTGAGATGGGCCATGGGAAGGACCTGTGGCACAGGGACCCAACACAGGGGACACCCCCAGCTGCTCCCTGGCTCCCTGGCAGGGGCTGGCAGCCCTGGGACCATGCCTGGGGTGCAAGACCCTTCTCACCCATTTCCACCTGACCCCTGGCAGCCCAGCGTGGTCCTGCTGCTGCTCTGGGAGAGCAGTGTCCTCTCTGGGAAGATGGAGATGCTGCTGCTGGCCCTGTGAGTGCTGGGAAGAAGAGAGGCTCCCCAGATTTTTTGGATTTTGCATGGAAGAGTCAGAGAATGTTTGAATTTGTGGCGGTGCCAATTGTTCCTGTGCAGCAGAGCAGGCCCTGGGCTCCAGCCGCGTGCACAGCGTGCAGACACAGCTCAGCTGGCTGGGCAGCACTTCCAATTACTGGTGATCAAAATCTAATTATTGACTCTAATAGGAGCTGAATCTGGCCTGAAGAATCCAGGAACAATTATTCTGGGTTCCCGTTACATTAAACAGGAGCGACAGGACAGCTCCCTTTCCTTGTCGTGCAGAGATCAGAGCTGGGGAAAAGCTGAATAAAAACTTGGCCTGATGCATTTGGTTTTCTTCTTGGGAATGGGAGGAGTGGCAGATCTCAGCTCAGGGACACTCCAGGGGTTCATGGAATCCAGAATGGTTTGGGTTAGAAGGGAATTCTAAGCTCATCCAGTTGTTTCCCATTCCACTAGCCCAGGTTGCTCCAAGCCCCATCCAGCCTGGCCTTGGAAATTTCCAGGGATGCAGGGACAGCCACAGCTTCTCTGGGCACCCTCTGCCACCACCCTCACACAGAAGTTCCTCCCCACTGACCTGTTCTGATGTGATGTTGTCCTTGAGGCAATTAAAAAAAAATTAAGCTCAATAAAATAAAAGTTTGACTTTGCAGGAAGTTCTCTTGGAACTGACAATTTGCCAGAATAAGGAGGAACCTTTAAGGACAGTTTCCCACATTCCCACAGGAGTTTTTTCTCTTGTTATTTACATCAATATTGAAACCAACATGGAAATGATAAACCCACCCCTGTGTGTGCAGGAGCAAAACCCACTGTGCAGCTCAGGGATTCCTTTGCAGGGTCTGAGACCCAGGGGAACCTTCTCCATCCTGCTGGGGACACCAGGCTTGGCCTCCTGCCCTGCTGCCAGCTCAGAGCAGGGGCTGCTGCCGGCTCCTTCCTGAGATTTATCACTTGTGGAAGCGTGTGAGAATGGAGACAATTTTTCCAGCTGTGCATTATCCACCCGCTGGACTGTGACTGCTCTTTGTGAGCTGTGACGACGCCGCCTCCTATAAAAGCTGTATTTAGGATCCAGTTTAAAATTCACATTTTCTAGCACATAGAACATAACTGCTCCTTGGGAGCCGATTCAGCCATTAGCAGAGGGATATGCTGCTGGAGTTATTTTTGAAGGAACACATTTATTTAGAGGCTGTTTTGAGGAGGTGCCTCAGCTGGCCCAAGGCTTCTCACATCAGGAGATCCTGGGGGGACAAATATCCACATATATGGAAAAAATCCTTTCCTGGGAGGGTGGGGAGGCCCTGGCATAGGTTACCCAGAAAAGCCACATCCCTGGAAGTGTGCAGGGCCAGGTTGGGAAGCCCAGTGCTGGTGCCACCCCAACCCCCTCTCAGACAGGTGAGCAGCAAAAAGAGAGTATGTGCTCAAAAACAAAAGCATAAAGCCACTTTTTAGGACAAAATTTTCCTTTGTTTCTAGCAAAAAAAAAAAGCAGATTTATGGGTTAATAAACATCTACGATTGGCCTCTGAAAAAATACACTCAGGTAGACAGAAATTAGTCATTCAAATTAACTATAAATTAAGATCAGCCTAATTTACTTCCATTAAAATGGAAAAGCATATTATCTCTCATTCAAAGGAATTTGTATTTGATGCAAATAGGACAAATTCAGAAAGTTTGGAAATGTTCTCTGATTGTTCATTTGCATCGTTAACCGGCAGAGAATGGGCCTGTGATTTCAAAATGGGAGAACAGAAGGAACAATAATTAGTTATGTAAATAATGTGGCATTCTTGTTTATAATTAGTCCAAGAATAAAATAAAATTCACGCATGTCACAGGACTCATTTTCGTATGCAAATGAACAATCAAAATTATAAACGGTAATAATGCAGTTTGGGAGAACGTGGCATTTCTAATTTATTAGCCCAGGCAGAAGCCAGAGCTGATTCCAGTTGACGTTGGGAGATTTCAAAGGTACCTCCAGGATGGAAAAAACATCCAAAAAATGGAGAAAAATGAGAGAGAGCAGGAGGAAGCAGTGTGGGATCACCTGTTGGAGTTGCTCCTGAGGGAGAGCAGTGCAGAATTCCCTGTGGCTCTGGGAAGGGATGGAAATGCCTGCATGCTCCAGGGTCCTGCTCCTTAACAAAAAACTGGAGGGATGTGGGAATGCTTTAAAATTTCCTAAGATTACTATGATCTCTCTGGTTTTTTCCAGGAAAATGTGGTGGAGAAGGGAGCTGAGGCTGGAAAAGTTCCTGCTGGGGCCCAACATTCCACAGGCTGTCCCAGCACAGAGATGTCACAGAGAGGGTCACAGATCCATCACTGGGTATATCACTGGGAAAACCCTAAAAAAGCCACATTTCCACCTATTCCTGTCAATCTCATTTCAGTCCTTGCTGTGAATTTTGGCCCCAGTGTTCAACACCAACAGATTTCGGCAGTGACAGGAGCTTGGAATGTCTCTTCCTTTCTGTCCCATGTGGCTGGGACATGAGCATCACCCCCAATTTTTTTCCCTAACTCCCATCCAGGGTCCTCAGAACCCCTGGCAAGGACGTGGAGGAGCCTCTGCCCTCCCTGCCCATCCCTGGGAATGGCTCGAGCCAGGGGATCCTCAGGACAAGCCGAGCTCTAGGAATGTAAGGCATTAAATAACGGTATTAATTATTAATTATGGCTTATCTTGCTGCAGAGTGTGGAACAGGAGTCAGAATCTGCACCAGGGAGGACGGGACATCTCGGGAACAGGAATGCTCTGGCTGCTCTCTTAAAATATTCTCCCACCTCAGCTCGACACCGGAGCCGAGCGCTCTCAGCGGAGCGGCGCCGCCGAGCCGAGCGTGTTGGAGAATAAAAGCAAGGGAAGAACTTTAATTAAGGCTCCTCAGGCAGATGCTGCTGAGGGGATGTGGGGGATGCAGCTCAGACTTTTCCTGGCCAGGGCTGCTGGGGAAGGAAGGAGCTGTGTGGGAGGCACTGGGGGGAAGATCATCATCCTGCACGCCCAGAGGGACGGAGGGTGCAGCCAGCAAGGGTCCTGGTCACCCTGCAGGGCTGTGGAGGTCACTGCCATGGAACTGCCAGTGCTCCAGGAGAGCCAGGGCTTTGTCCAGCCTCTGGGTTATGGAGGGAATTCTCAAAGGAAGTACATCCAAAGTCAGGCTGGGATGCCCAGCATTCCTCTCCTCGGGGATCCCAAGGATCCTCTCTGTGTGACCCCAGGATATGGGCTGGGGGGTTTAACAGTGCTGGAGCCCTTCAGGACTCCCTGGGAACATCCCAGGGCTCCAGCCCTCTCCAAAAGGCACAGACACATCTCCCAGCAGCAGCAGAATCCCCAAATCCCAGCTCCAAGCCTTGCAAAGCGGGAACAAAGCCTGAGCGACTGTTTACTCACGTCACTGAGGCCCTCGGATGCCAAACCACCGAGTGAACCTTTCTGTCAATCCGACACTTTTAGGGTAATTTAACTTAATAACACCTTTGTCTGCACAAGCGTTTGTGTCTGAAGGGTTATTACCATCACAGTTATTTTAGGTGGGTTAATGGGATGGAGTAGATTTGAAATTGTCAGTGCAGCCACGCAGGCGGCTGCTCACAGTGTTTACCTTCCCAACCCTTCCCTTGCTTTACATACCTTCCCACCCTCACCTAAAAGTGCCGTCATAAATTATGAGCAATTTCCCCCCCAGGTCCTCATGCATCATTAATTCTTTGTTTAGAAGGAAAAAACAAACTGTCCAGGTCTTAATTGTTACTGCTTTGAGCAGAGCCTGAGCTCTGTGCGGGGCCTCTGGGGCGTGTCAGAATTTTTGGACTTCTTTTAGTTAATATTTAACTCATCACATCAGGGGGCTCACAGGAAAAGGGGGAGGAGGAAAGAAGTCCTCTTAAAAGGAGAAAGAAAAATTGTTGTGGGGAACAATCAAGAATTGGCCAAGGCAGCCTCAGAGCCCAGGTTTCCTCCTGCTCCTGAATAGAGAGATTTTAGGAATTAGGATTTTTTTCCCTGCAGGTGTGCAGGGAGCAGGAATGTGCAGCCCACTGCCCTTTGGGGAGGCTGCAGCTGCTGGGGCTCACACTGCAAAGGAGGGAATCCCTGGATTTGTTGGGAGCATCCTTCATCCCTGCTGCTGACAGTGCCAGCTCAGCACCAGAGCCAAGGCTGAGGATGCAGTGGCTGCCACCTCTGCATGGCATATGGCACCCCTGCATGGCATATGGCACCTCTGCATGGCAGCTGCCACTTCTGCATGGCATATGGCACCCCTGCTCAGCAGCTGGCACCCCTGCATGGCGTATGGCACCTCTGTGTGGCAGCTGCCACCCCTGCATGGCACATGGCAGCCCTGCTCAGCAGCTGGCACATCTGCACAGTGCTGGCACCTGTGTGTGGCATCTGTCCCCCCTGCCCAGCTCCTGCTGCAGCACACTGAGAGGGAGGGAGAGGAAAGGAGGACAGGGCTGTGCCCTTCTCCAGACCCTCCAGCTGGGCCCTGCCTCACTCCAAGCCCGGCACAAGCTCACACCTCCTGCCTTTCCCCTGCCTCGTGTCATTTTTGGGTGAGCATTACAGCAGGGCGGGCACTGAGCACTGTCCCATGCCAGGGCTGGCACCTTCCTTGTCACCTCACCGGGCCCCTCGGTGCCTCCCCGCCGCCCCTCGGGCCAGGTGACCTTGAGGTGGCTTTGCTCCTTGGCTCAGCTGCAGTCAGAAGATTAAATTCCGCTCCTGTCCTGGGAATGTGATGATAAAAAGTCCTTCCTAGACAGAATCCGGATAATGAACAGCTCCCCGGCTTCGCGCTGGAAGAGGGAGTGTGGAGTTATTACTGCATTAAAAAATCTCCAAAGTCAACTAAATTCACCCCAGACACGGAGGAGCAGAATTCCTCTTCATTCCGGCAGGTTGGAGCATCCAGCACCGTCAATAATGTTGTGCTAATTGCAGCTGGGCAGGAGCACGGGGGGCTTTGCTGGGGGGTGCAGGAACCAGCCCCGCTGCTCCCCCTCCTTCCCCCGTGCCCATCACTCCTCTGCTGAGGCTGGAGAGGGATTTGTTCTGTAGGAAAACGCTTCCAGTGCCCATGAAAAAATCCAATTCCATCAAAAATCCACGCTCCAAAGCACCAGGGGCGCACGGTGCTGAGCCACACTCATGTGGCAGCTCCGGAAGAAAATCCGGGATCTGCTCCCTTGCCTTGTGTCCCCAGGATGTCACTGAGCAGGGACAGGCCACTCAGCTGTGCTTTAAACACCCAGGACAAAGAAAGGCCAGGCCAGGAGAGAGAAAAGTGCCATAAACAAAGCTGTGGTGTCTCTGGCATTAGTCATATACCAACAGGGATGTGGGACATATATCTGGGCAGGATTCGGGATATCTGCTAATTTAAAAAGCCTCTGACTGCTGGAGAGTGTTAATTCACAGCGTGGTCCCCCCTGGGCAGAGCTCAGGGCAGGAAAGGATTTATTTACACCTCACAGAAGTTGTTCTTTTTGCAAAGGTTGTGCTTAATGGGAATTTTTCAGAAGAACTTGTTGAACAAAGAAGGAATTGAGCCTCTGGTGGAAAGTCTTTGGTTTTCCTCACTCTGTGTGCCTTTACTTAAGGCTGGAGCATCTCTCCACAGGCACACACAGCAACTTCCACTTCTTTCCCAGGTGTCACACAGCCCGAACTTTCTGTCACCAAAACATTCCCGTGGGCTCCCCTGAGCTCCAAGCCAGACTGCTTAGAGCAGACCAGTAAATTCCCACAGAATCCTAAATATTTTGGGCTGGGAGAGACCTTGAAAGCCATCTAGGGTGGTGTGAGCAGGATGTCCCAGCTCAGCCTGCTGGATTTTTCTCCGGGATACAGGAGCACCGCAGGAAGATGCCGGCTGCTCCCATCCCCTTCCTTCAAAGGCATCACCACGAAATTGCCGGAAAACAGCGCACGGCGCGGCCGTCAGCGGGACGGCTCTGACAGCGCGGAATAAAAGCAGAAATAGCAATTTCTCACTGCAGAGCCGCCCTGACACCTCGCTGACCTGCGAGCAGCGGGGACTCCGGCACACCGGCACAGCCCGGGTGTTTGCTGTTTGGGGCTGACACCGCTGATTAGAGCGGACAGGCGGGCAGGAGGATGAGCCCGAGCTCCGGCCGGCGCTGGGGCTGCCTCCTCCTGACCCCCAACCCGAGAGCTCCTGCCCTGCATCTGCGGCTAAATAAACCAAGTAAATCATCCTGGCAGATAGATAATTAAATAATTATCAGCCACTTAATAACAAGGAGTGGGTGTTCAGAATTAGCATATTAGACAGTGTCTTTAAGGGCTAATTGTTGCATTACATCAGAGTTACTCATTCATTATTCTTGTCATTTCGGGTGATAATTTGCACTTTAGGAGACAGAGACAATTTTAGCAGGCAATTAGAGACATGTCAGGCTTGGCCTAGTGAGTTACTGTCACAATTATTGCATTTTTTCCGGTGTCCTCATTTGCAGGAGTGTATTTAAGGGCAGTCTGGTAATTTCATGGTGAGGCAAAACAGGCACCGGCACCCGGGGAAGAGGCAGGGATGGAACAAACCCGGATTTCACAGCACTGGGGAGGGGGTTGGGGGGCTTGCAAAGGGACAAAACCTAAGGAAATGGGTGTTTCTGCACTGCTGATGGAAGCCTTTTATTTATTTTATTTAATTTATTTATTTTCTTTATTTTATTTATTTAGTTAATTTATTTTATTTATTTTATTTATTTATTTATTTTATTTGTTTAATTAATTTATTTATTTTATTAATTAATTTATTTATTTTATTTGTTTATTTATTTTATTCATTTATTAACCAGCTCCCTTTGGAGCCCAGTCCCACATGTCCCTCACTGCCACAGCTTTGTGTTCAGGACCTGCTGCCCTTTTTCACCCCATGCCAGCGATGGATAGATATCCTTACCCAATGCACTGCACTTATTGGTGGATAAATTGATTTTTTTCCCCCGGGTTTTGGCAGTTTTGGTTACCTGGAGTGGCAGGGATGGGCGCCTGCAGCAAACTCCAAGGAGAAAGGTGTATCCCAGGGAAAACAGTGCACCTGCCCATCAGAGAGATGCCATCACATCTCTGTTTTCTCAGAAAGGATAAACACAAGGATGTGCCCCGTGCTGCTGAGCCTGACTGAGCCTGAGAGCACTGACAAGGCTTAAATATTCCTTAAACTACAGCTGAAGGGAAAACCGGGATCTGCAGCAGCTGCACCTTGGGATACATGCATTATAAGGGTATATACAGTCAAATAGAGTTAATTAAGCTAAAACCATAGTAAATCTGCCAGACCCATATTAACACTATAGTCAAAATAGTGGAAAATATAGTATTTTCCCTAATAAATCCTATTCTGTTACAGATTTATGTTGGCATCTGCATAGTTACCAGAGTTTTACAATAATCATTGATCAATCAAAGTTTTATGACAAAACTATAATTTTCCTGTGTTTCTTTCTTACTTAGTTTCCTAGTTTGCTTAATTCCCAGAATGCAATCCAGTAAATCTTTGGGGCTGAGATATTAAGTAGATAATAAGAATGCCATATAAGATTTGCTTATATTTTAAACTGTCCTTGCAAATGATTTATAATTAGGGCCAAATCTAAGACAAAACATTATTAAAGTCAAAACCCTCCATAAATTACCGGAGTTTGCTTATGCCTGTAATAATTTATTAGAGGTTTACTATAGTATTTCCTCTGGTGATATCCAAAGCTTTATGTGTCATAAATGGGAAATATGGGTTGGTAAAACATACAGAGAACAGGACTGATCCCCAGTGACCCCCTGTGACAGACTCAGACACCGTCAAAAGCGTTTTGCAGCAGAAAAGGAACGGCACCAATCACCCCACTGTGCCAGACCAAAGGCATCTTGTGGGAAATTCAGTTGTGGTTTATAGGGTTTTATAACTTCTCCTATTCAGGTGGAGCAGAGCCTGTAGCTGGGTTGGTGTTTTTGGCATCCCAGTGTTGGCTTTGCTGTGGGGAACCCAGCTGTGCCTGGGGGGAGCGGGGCTGGCAGTGCCCAGGGAGGGTTTTGCCACATGGGCTTTGCCTCCTGGGGTAGCTGTGAGAGGTTTGCTGAGCAGGGATTTGCTCTGTGTCACCTGCCACCTGCTGTCACCCTTCCACAAAGCACAGAGCCCCTCCTGTGACACCAGAGCTGTGGCTGGGCACTGCCAGGTCGCTGCCCCCTCCAGCTGTGCCCATCCCACTCTGCTCTTTCCACAAGCCCCATCTCACCCCTGGAGCTGTGAATTCTGCTCAGAGGTGCTGGATTTTCCTGAGCTGTCTCTGAGTACCTTGCAATGTGTTGGGCTGGCACAAGATGTTCCCAGTCAGTCCCATGCAGGTATCCTGGACTTTTTTGTCAGTGACTTTGCTGTGAGTGTAATTGTCTGTTTGCAACCATAATTCTGTGAAAGTCCCCATAAAGTGCTTCCCAAAATCCCAGCTGTGCTCCTGCCTGTGCCAAGCTGGGCTGTGAGTGCTGGAGCCCAGCCCAGCCTCTGCTCATCCCAGCGCTGTGCCAAGCCTAACCCATCCCACTGAGACATTCTGGGACACGCCAAGGGCAGAGGGAAGCACAGCCCCACTCCCCTGGGAAGCAGCAGAGCTGGGTGGATCGATCTGGGTGGAGCTGGGTCTCCAGCTCAGGGTTTTGTGCCCTGAAGGGGTGATCGGGACCCCTGGGATGGGCAGGGTGGCAGCAGCACCAGAGGAGTTGATGGCACATGAGGATGGAAATGAGATGTGGAGGGAGCTCACGGCTGCTGGAGAGGGCAGCTGGAGGGAGCAGAGCCAGGAGAGGAGTCCCCTGCTCATGTCATTAAAAACTCCTTCCTCACCTTTCACAGCAAGCAGTGAAGAACAGAAATGAGACCCGAGGTCAATCTGGCAGTCTGTTAAAACAGAGAGAAATAGAATAAGATAAATTCAAGTAAAAATTTAAAAAGTAAAATAAAATAAAGTAAAATAAAATAAAGTAAAATAGCAGCTAAGCAGACAAAGACAAGTGGCTGCAGAAGCTGCACCACTGCACGTTCTGAGCACCCCAGCAGCTGCACGGGCTCTGCCTCTCCGCCTGTGATAGCATCAGAGGCACTGATTGCATTGCAGGTTTGTTATCAGCCTCTCCCCATCCATCTCCCACGGATAATCCCTTCACTCCCACATCAGGCAGTGCTGATCCCTGTCCTGCCCTGGCACAGTGAGCCTGGATGCCCTGAGAGCCACTGAGTGTTTCAAGCAAATCCCTCTCAGACCACAGCAGAGGCAGTGACTGCAGGAATGTTCCTTCCCATTGGGGACAGCACCAACGCTTCCAAGGTTTGGCCTGAAAGGAATTTATATTCCTGAAAATACTCATTTGTACCTTGACCGATGGGTTCTGGGGTGGGGGCATCCATTACAGAATATTTGATGGCACCACCTGCCCTGCCACACCTGGCTGGCACCTGCTGCCAAAGTGGGGGTGCTCACACAATAATCCGAATTAAACGTCTGTGGAAATGGGACAGGACTTAATTAATCCACATTAAACTCCTCTGTGGACATTAAATCAGGATTGAAATCCCGGTGCTCGGGTTTAGCTCAGTTTAATGCTAAATAAAGTTTTCACTGCGGGAGGACATTTAATGAGGTTTAGCTAATTCACACCCTAAATTAATTTTAATTAAATTTCCTGAGCAACCCTGGAAAAGCAGGACCCAACGAAGCAGATCCTCGTATCTAGATCTGTTATTTTACCTGCAGCACCCAAATACACCATAACCAAGGTGATCTCCCTGTGCCCTGCATGCTGAAAACTCGCATTTCCCTGCTCCATGGTGTGCCACATCCACATCCCAGCCTGGCCGCGGTCAGTCCCATCCCTGGAGGACCTCACACTGTGCTGCTCCCGTGTGGCAGCCCCGTGTCCTTGTCCCCTCAGCAGGCTCTGCACGGCCAGGCTCCTCATCCATTTGCAGGGAGGAGCGGGGACAGGAGCCTCCCCTGCCGCAGAGACGGATGCAGATTACGCCATTAATTTTTTATGTGAATTCAAAAAATTCCGTGTTGACTCCATGACGCAAATGGGTATGAAAATCCTGGCGAGCGCGCTCATTGTTACAGAAATCAAATGGCTCAACAGCCGCTAATGAGGCAGACAAGAAGCTTCACTCACCCTCTGAGGATTTGAAGGCAAGAAGAGAAGAAGGAGCGCGTTACATTATTCATGCGCCTTGTTTGAGTTTCAAATCCTAGGAAGTCGCAGCAAAGGGGGATTTGGGATGTGCCAGTGACCTGCTCTGCACGGAGAAGGGGCACGAAAAATCCAGTTCCCTAACTCAGAACTCCTCAAACGCGGCTCCCACCCTGCCAGGGCCCCCTGCCCTGGGATGCGCTCGGGGATGCCCCAGGGATGCCCCGGGATGGGGAGGATTCACTGGCAGCACCCTCAGGCACCGCTGCCTGTGATTGCCGGGCTCTGCCCACCCACAGGAGCTGACCTCGCTGGAAACTGCTTTAAACACACCATACTCTGCTGAAACAGGTGCCAAATTCTCATAAAGGGAAAGGAAGAAAGGGAAAACCTGGGAGAACAATTGATCTGGGGAGGAGACACACAGGCAGGTGCTCCACAAGGCAGGGATGAGGTGTTGGCCAAGTATTAAGGACTAATAAACAGATTCCCGGAGCTCGTCTGCATTTTGTAATTATGATTTGCCAATAAAACCCTCCTGGCCAGCATTATCTCAGCCAGCTTTACGAGTGCTCACGAGGTTAATGCGGAGCTGTAAATCTGCAGCAGGTCATGGGAGTGAGAGCAGAGGAAGTGTTCGTAAATCTGGAGGGATTGCTCCAGTTTGTTTGTTTAATAAAATCCTGGCCTGTGAGGAGCTGCAGGTTCCTGTCGGGGCCGTGTGTGCACCCAGGGACATGAGGGACTCTGTGTCTCTCTGGATCCAATTCTCTGCACCCAAAGCATCTTTTGGGTGTGGATTCAGTATTTAAAATTGTGCTCTGGCACTGTCCCCATCCAGGGTCGGTGTCACTCACCCAGCTGTGCCACAGACGGTGTTGGGAGCATTGGGACCATGCTTGAGCACAGCCAGCACAGAGTTAAACTCCCTCCTCACAGCTCTCCAGGTCAGCGTATATTTGCTTGGATTTTACATTGGAATTTGAAATCCACAGCTACAAGGAAACATTTATTTTCTTGCCCTTCAATGATCAAACAAGTGGCGCCGAGGCACAAGGAAGCAGAGTTTCCATTAGGAGAACTGTTTTCCTTTTGCTGTAAAATATCAAATATTTTGACATTTCCATCAGACTTTTCTTTGTATCAAAGCTGCGATGGCAGAACAATCTCAAGGCATTTAGACTTCAGAGGTTTGTGCGTTTCTGAGAATTCCCTCCTTTACAAGGGGACACTTCTGAAGGGACGTGTGATTTCTCTCTGAGAGACCAAAGGGAAGGTAATAAAAACAAGAGATCTGTGAGAGCTGTGGGGGAAGCGGCTGCGGGCGGGCGGAGCTCCGAGCTGATCCTGCTCCCAGGAGCCGCAGTGTCCCGGAGCGTGCGGTGCCGCTGGGCGGGTGAGCTCCTGGACAGCGGGACATCATCATCATCATCCTCATCATCATCATCCTTATCATCATCATCCTCATCATCATCCTCATCATCATCATCATCATCATCATCCTCATCATCTCATCCTCATCATCTCATCCTCATCATCCTCATCATCCTCATCATCATCCTCGTCATCCTCATCCTCATCCTCATCATCTCATCCTCATCATCATCCTCATCATCTCATCCTCATCATCCTCATCCTCATCCTCATCCTCATCCTCATCCTCATCATCCTCATCGTCATCATCATCCTCATCCTCATCCTCATCATCATCATCCTCATCATCTCATCCTCATCATCATCCTCATCATCTCATCATCATCCTTATCATCCTCATCATCCTCATCATCCTCATCATCCTCATCATCCTGATCATCATCATCATCCTCATCCTCATCATCATCATCCTCATCCTCATCCTCCTCATCATCTCATCCTCATCATCATCCTCATCATCCTCATCATCATCCTCATCCTCATCCTCATCCTCATCCTCATCCTCATCCTCATCCTCATCCTCATCATCTCATCCTCATCATCATCCTCATCATCTCATCCTCATCATCATCCTCATCATCCTCATCCTCATCCTCATCCTCATCCTCATCCTCATCATCATCCTCATCATCTCATCCTCATCATCATCACCATCATCACCACCCACCCCGTGGCCGCAGGGTGGAAGAGCGAAGGTGTCACTGAGATACAGGACCCATCTCACCGCCCCAAAGTGTCTGGAGAGGGAAAGTGGGAGCTGCTTCTGGGAGCTGCTTCTCCCTGTCCTGCCCAGCTCCTGTCACAGCCTGACCTGGGACAGATCCACTTTTATAGATCCACAGAACCATTAAGGCTGGAAAAAACCTCCAACACTCCCATGCCAATATCGTGAAGGGCCAACACAGCTCGCTGTTTGAGCATCTCCAGGGATGGTGACTCCATCACTTCCCTGGGGAGCCTGTTTGTGGGGTGTCAGAGCAAAGCCACACCAAATGCTGGTGGGGGCACCCTGTGCATCCCTGCAGCTCCAAGGTGAGCAAGGCTGTGTGATTAACACCATTCCTTCCCTCTGCTTTAACCAAACAGTGCCTGTGATCTTGGCACTACAGGAGAGACCTGCACCCTGCCGAGACCTTCCAGGGAAGGAGGAGATCGGGCAGCCTGCCCTGCTCACGGGTGTCCTGCTGTCCCCAGGGCCACATCTGCAGCACCCGTGAGCAGCCACAGCAGGGCACGTCCCGAGGGGAATGGCCAGGGATGCCCAGCAGGAGCAGGTCCGAGGGGTCAGCAGGAGCCAATTCCCTCGGGTGGTCACGGTGACACCGGCCCAGCTCGGTCCCACACGGAGCAAAGCAGGAGCGAATCCTGGAGCCCCTGCAGGCAAGATTCCATGTGCTCCTCGCATGGAAATGACTTCCAGAGTAAAACTGCTTTGAAGTTGCTGTTTATCTCACTCTGATAACAATCTGCTTCATTTCTTGTGTCAAAGTAATTAGAGTGTAATTATTTGTATTTTTACTTTTCTTTTTTTTGTAACTTTTTTTTGGTGTAATTGCTGCAGGGTTCAAGAGGAGCTGGGGGAATCCTTCTCTTGCACTTCCAGCTCTTTGCTCACTGCCTTCAGCCTCCTCTCCTTTCCCTGTCTGTTCTCTGAGCGTTTGGACTTTTCTCTTGCCTGTTTGTGCCTGTCTTCAGTTTCTCCTTTTCTGTTTGTTTTCTCTAGACATCAATTTTTCATGCTGGAGAGCTGAGGATAATTAATTAATGATTCATAGGAATGCTGTGGCTATAATATAATGAGGGGATGGTTCATAACCTGTTGAGGAGGCAGTTATCAGTAATTTCAGAATAATTAAGAGATGGTTTCAGCACACTTCAAAAGCCCTTCTAGAATCAAGAGGATGGATGAATTTATTTCTCTCAAAGCATTCAGGGACACCCCTTGGTGGCACAGACAGCATTTCCAAGCTCCTCTGTGGTCCTGCTGTGGACCATGGGCTGGGGAGGATCCTATCCTGGGAACCCTCTTGTATCAAGTCCCCTCTTTCAAACTCCTTCACTCCCACATCTTCCCCACCCAAGCTGAGCAGAGTTTTCCCCTTTTTTCCCCCTTTTATTTTTATTTTTAGTACCACAGGGTGTTGCAAACAGCCTTCTTATTAGAGGCTAGACATATTCAGAGCCTTAATGATAGATTAAATACCAAATACCTTAACATTTGAAAAATGACATTTATTATACAGAGTTGTAAATAGAGGGAAAAATGACAATAGAACACAGTGTAGATCTTACATAAACTGCACCGGCTCTGTGTAATGACTATGATAATGTCAGTGCTAACAAGCAGATAATTGGCATCACTGAGATAATTTTTGGCACCTTATGCAGAGGGGAAACTGCTCTGCATAATTATTTTACCTAGGAATATTCTTCATTTAACAGGTCCATTTGCATAACGGTTGGAACTTTTTAAACTGTAAAGGGTGTTTAACATGTTGATTTGTTTTACCCACAAAACAATTGTTTATTCATGAGAACTGGCACCTGAGGACTTTTGTAATGAGGCCACAGTGACCCAGTTGGAAGCAGCAGCCTTTTATTGAATTTATGGGTCCAGCTGGAAGCAGGATTAGCCGACCCCTCACAAACACCTCGCAGGCTTTTATAGACATTGTAATACTGAGTCATTCTCTGCAGTAAAACTTTATCTTTTTAGCGACAGAAGTTGATCACTCCAGTGTTTCCCTGCTGGTGCAGCGCCCTGTGTCCCCAGGACAGTGACACAAAAGCAGGAGAATCCTCCCAAAGCCCAGCAGACCGTGCACGTCTCTGCCTGCAATCAGGACTGTGATAAACACGGAGGGAGGGTGAAGCATCCAAAAGCTGAGGCAGGAATTGTGCTGGGATTGGCAGGGCAGAGCTCAGCGCTGCTCTCAGCCCCAGATCTCAGCACAAGCAGCCCTGACAGGTCAGGCTCAGGAGCTCTCAGGGTCAGCCAACCCCCCTGCAAGGCCATGCCAAGCAGTCTGGAAATGGAAAAGCTGCTGGACACCAGCCTTGGAGTTCCACAGCAGGCAGATCCCTGGCCAAGATCCAGATGTGCTCAGGCTCCAAGGCTCAGAGCATCCCACATCCATCTGCCTGTGCCTCCCTGGCTGGAGGGAGCCTCCTGTCCTTGCCAGATCTGGACTGACCAGAGCACTGCTTGTCCCATCCCAAGAACATGTCCAAAGCAAGGAATGATCTCGGGGTGTTCTGTACTCAAACCTCAGTGTGTTCATCCCTCGGTGGGAATTGCAGCAGCTCTGCCATGGAAAAGTTCAAATTCTCCCCAGCTCACACTGATGCTCTCCAGCTCTGTTTCTGTACGTGCTGGCAATCCATTCCTGTAGTCAGGGAAGCACCAGCCTCTCTCTGACAAACACTGAACATCCCTCAAAGCCCTTGTGACCTCCTGAGAGAACACCAAGTGCTGCTGAGCCTTGGGGTGGTGATTTCCACTGCAGAGATCAGTGCCAGCAGGGCTGGGTGTGCCAGGACAGGCCTGTCCCCACCCCAGGGTCGGGAACACAGCGCTGAGCTGGGCACTCAGGAGGCAGCAGGGAGGGTGGGGGATGTGGGATTTGTGCCAGAGGCAGGGCTGTGTGTCATGGGAGCCTCACTCCTCTCCCCTGACCTTGGTCATGTCATTTAGTGCCTGTGCTGCTCAGAGCAGGGCCCTGCTCTTCCTCACACAGCCACGCTCTGACCTGGGCTAGAAGGAGCCTCCCAAAGCCCAGGGGGAGCCTCTGCCTTTGGAGAGTCCAAACCTGGAATTCCCCACCACTGCAGCTTGCAGGAGACCAGACCTCCTCTCCCACAGCCTTTCATCTGCTCCTCTTCAGGGAAAACTTAAATTTGCTGAAAGTTATCCTCTGAACCTGCAGATATCATTTTCCCTGTGAAAAAGCCAGTGTGTGACTCATCTGATCATGCATTAGGCTTGTCCAGATGTGTGCAGGGGTATGCCCAGATGTGTGCAGGGGTATGCCCAGATGTGTGCAGGGATATGCCCAGATGTGTGCAGGGGTATGCCCAGATGTGTGCAGGGGTATGCCCAGATGTGTGCAGGGTTATGCCCAGATGTGTGCAGGGGTATGCCCAGATGTGTGCAGGGATATGCCCAGCTCAGCTGTCTCTGCCCCTCTGCAAACTCAGAGTCCTGCCATTTTCAGCTCAGCCAACTGTTTCAAGATTAAATCCCATTTTTTCCCAAACAAGGCTGTTGGCTTCAGTGAAGGGAGGTCTGTAACATTTTCCAGTGAGATGTTAAACTTCTGCCTGTGTTTTGATGAGCTATCCCTGAGTTCCCTCTGGCACTTTTGCTGGGAGGAATAGCCCGTACCAGGGCGAGGGACACAGAACCAATCCATCACACTCTGGGCCTTTCAAGGCCATCTCCCTGGCCTTTAATGCTCTGCAAAATGGTTCATTCTCTGCTGGTTTATAAACTTGATGTGCAGCCTGCCAGCTCCCAGCTCCCCCCAGAGCTCAGAGCCATCCTTGCCCTTGCTGCCACGCCAGCCCCAGTTTGTACCAGCAAAAACCGTGGGCACTTCTGATGGTTTCAGCTCATCTGCTGCATTAAAAAGTCCTACACACCCGTGTTAAATCACCATTCTCACCTGCCAGAGAGAGGTGTCGAGCCTTCCAGGGATCAGCTGGAGGGACTGCGCTGTCCCTCACCGAAGGAGCGCAATTACGGCCTCCCAGTCCGCCCACCAGCTCAACACCCCTTTCTTTATGGCTCTGCCAGCCCATCTGTCTCAGAGCCCGAGACCACACTCACTCCTGTTGGGATTTTCTCCTTTCCAATTCCCAAGTCAGCTCTCGTTCAGTGGGGAGATTTATTACTCGTGCTCCGTGCTCCCTGGCTCCGTGCCACGGCGCGGGGGAGCAGCAGCAGCTCAGGCAATGTTCCAGCAGGCAGGAGCTGCAATCCTGGGCTGGCACATGGGCACTGTGTCCCAGCGAGGGCCCTGGGTCAGGTTTGGTGTTACAGGTGTTGGTCAGAACCCAATCTCTGCTCCTTGCCCTGGTGAGTGTCTCGGGGGTGTCACAGTTGTGTCAAAGTACAGGAGGAAATTCAAATTCAAATTCCCCTCCCTTGTCTGACGATGGTGTGGAAATGTTGGGTGTGAAAGCAAAATTCATCAGAGCTATGGGGGCTGGCCAGGGGCTGTGTGTGTCCCCACAAGGTCTGTGACAATGCCCTGAGTGTGTCAGTGCCATGAGAGACCCCGGAATCCATCACAGATGCTCTGTGGGATCCTGATCCCCATCCCCAGCCCCAGAGGGGCAGTGGGAGGTTGTGACACCAGTAAGGGATGGAGCTCATGGAGAGAAAGCAGAAAGCCTGGGGATCTTCAGCTGGGTGAGCAGAGGGGCAAACTTTGCAAAATCCTGCAGGTGCCTGAGCCTGCCCTGGCACAGAATCCAGACTGGGCAGGGGAGCAGTCCTGGCACAGGGAGAGCCGTGGCTGTTTTCCTTGTCCAGCCAATGGAGCCCATCTCCATTCAAGATGCTGAGGACATTATTGATCTAAACAAGTTGTCAGTAAAGGAAAAGTTGTAATTGCTGCTGTAGTTGCATTGTAACACACCAGCCCCGAAGGGAAATTAAAGTTTGGAGCTAATAGGGTTGTATGATCCTTCAACCTTTGATGTATTGAATCTGGAGCAGCCCCTGGAATACTGATTTGATGCACAAAGGATCATTTTTAACAGCTCCTGCACCTCCAGGTCCTCTGATCCAATCCTCCCTTCAATCCCACTGCAAGGCAAGAGAATGGCTCACAGTGCATCTTCCCCCTCTGCCCTTGGGCCTCTTCCTTCTGCTCCCACGGTTCTGTGTGTCTCTGGCTCTTGCTGCAGGAATAAAACTTGCAGGAATGATGGCTGGGATGAGGCAGCACTGCCTGTGTGGGGTAGGGGAGCAGCTTATGACAGGATTCCTTGGATTCCAGCTTGCTCCTGCTGCTGCACCTCCATCCAGGGAATGTGTTCTGCAGCAGGAGCACCAGGCTGAGCTCAGTGCTGGCTGAGGGTGCGAGTCCCAGTGTCCTGCCCAGCCAGGATTTCCTCAAAGAGGGAATTACAGATATCTCTGAGCAGAGCTGCAGCTCCCCATTAATCACCTGCAATTAGAAAGCAGAGATCTGCCAAGCAGCCACTCCCCAAAGGTTGCTAATCAGGGAAGTTAATAGTCTCGGGTTCTGGTTTGGGAAGTGTCTGGGGCAGTGAGCCCAGGGCTGGGCTGTGCATTCCCAGCATGTCCCGGAGCAGAGGATGCCCCAAATCTGCCCCTGACCCCACAGCCTCACACTGAGCCCCTGCTTTTCCACCCACTCCCACTCCCACAGCCATCCAGTGATGGATCTCACCACACCTTCACACAGACACTTTAATTCTATGTTATAAAAACACCTTCTCTAATTGCTTCAGTTAATTAGCACTTCGATGATGCCGCAGGTTCTGTGGAAGGAGCTGCCCACGAGGATGTGCTGCTGTCCCTGCCCACCACTGCCATGGCAGAGGGGACCCCAATGCTCTGCCATGTCCCTGCTGTGTCCCTGCCACGGCAGAAGGGACCCCTGCCCTGCCACCGTGTCCCCATTGTGGCACAGGGGGCCCCACCCCTCTGCTGTGTCCCCACTGTGGCAGAGGGGACCCCACTTCATCACTGCCCAGCAGGTCAGGGATGTGCCCTGGCTCCTAAATCCCTGCTGAGGCCAGCAGGCAATTTAGACCTGAGTGCAGCAACTAATTAAATCAATATGAGCTAATGAACAGCAATTAGAGGTCCAGCTAGGCACATCTTCTCTGGTAAATACTGCTTCTCTCCCAACGGGAAGCTCTTTTTTAATAATCTGTTTGTGTTTCATTTCCAGGAGCTGTAATTCCCCAAAGAAGCAATTTGGGAAAGTGATTTGTTTGTCTGTATAATTGCCAAAGCACTTCGTTAGGCTTGTTTGTTTTTCCTTGCTCCTGCTGCTCCCTGGAAGAGACAGAGCTGGCATGGTGGAAGGAAGGAAGGAAGGAAGGAAGGAAGGAAGGAAGGAAGGAAGGAAGGAAGGAAGGAAGGAAGGAAGGAAGGAAGGAAGGAAGGAAGGAAGGAAGGAAGGAAGGAAGGAAGGAAGGAAGGAAGGAAGGAAGGAAGGAAGGAAGGAAGGAAGGAAGGAAGGAAGGAAGGAAGGAAGGAAGGAAGGAAGGAAGGAAGGAAGGAAGGAAGGAAGGAAGGAAGGAAGGAAGGAAGGAAGGAAGGAAGGAAGGAAGGAAGGAAGGAAGGAAGGAAGGAAGGAAGGAAGGAAGGAAGGAAGGAAGGAAGGAAGGAAGGAAGGAAGGAAGGAAGGAAGGAAGGAAGGAAGGAAGGAAGGAAGGAAGGAAGGAAGGAAGGAAGGAAGGAAGGAAGGAAGGAAGGAAGGAAGGAAGGAAGGAAGGAAGGAAGGAAGGAAGGAAGGAAGGAAGGAAGGAAGGAAGGAAGGAAGGAAGGAAGGAAGGAAGGAAGGAAGGAAGGAAGGAAGGAAGGAAGGAAGGAAGGAAGGAAGGAAGGAAGGAAGGAAGGAAGGAAGGAAGGAAGGAAGGAAGGAAGGAAGGAAGGAAGGAAGGAAGGAAGGAAGGAAGGAAGGAAGGAAGGAAGGAAGGAAGGAAGGAAGGAAGGAAGGAAGGAAGGAAGGAAGGAAGGAAGGAAGGAAGGAAGGAAGGAAGGAAGGAAGGAAGGAAGGAAGGAAGGAAGGAAGGAAGGAAGGAAGGAAGGAAGGAAGGAAGGAAGGAAGGAAGGAAGGAAGGAAGGAAGGAAGGAAGGAAGGAAGGAAGGAAGGAAGGAAGGAAGGAAGGAAGGAAGGAAGGAAGGAAGGAAGGAAGGAAGGAAGGAAGGAAGGAAGGAAGGAAGGAAGGAAGGAAGGAAGGAAGGAAGGCTTTTTCATTCTCCCTCTCTTCTGGAACAGCCCATTCATTTTTGGCTCTGCAGCCCTTCCCCATCTCAGTGGTGCTGTCCTGCACTGTCTCATCCCAGCCAGGATCTCCTTAAGGAATTCTTCCAGCCCTTCATCCCTGCCCATCCCCAGTCCTGCAGTTCTGCTCTGCCTGCTCTCCATGGGGATCAGGACAGCAGCCACTGTGCCAGGCCAGGCTCAGCTCCAGAGTGCTGGGCTATTTCCAGCACTATTTTCTTCTGCAGCCCCTGACCTGTTGCTTTCTCCTCAGTTCCCTCTTGTTGCACAGAAGTTTTCTGTGAGCTGCCCACAGTAACAGCCAGGGTTTTTTCTTGTCTTCCCGGGTCTCTTTTTCAGCTCCCATATTCCTTCCATCTGGCATTGCAGCATTCACCTCGCCTGCCCCAGGCTGCCACACATGTGAGAAGGGCTCCTGCAACTCCCCCTGCGAATGCTCCTCACCACTCACTCATATGAAATTGCAATAACCTTTCAAATTAAACCCTGCACCTTGTTTATTGCCAGTTAAATGCTTCCCTGAGCCTCTGAGCTACGGCAGGATATGGGACAATGGGAACACGCTCCCATAATTGGATATCTATTGCTTGTTTAGTGGGCAGCAATTAGAGCACAAACGGGTTATGGGCTGGCACGGATTAAATATGACTTTCCACACTTCCTGCAGGGATTAGTTAGTGTTTAATTCAGCTGTGCTCAAGCTCCATCCACACCAGGCTTTGGAGGCCATGGCAGCTCTGTGCTCTGTCTGTCAGAAGCCCTGGAGTCAGGGAGGGAGGAGAATGTTGGGCACTGCCAAATCCAGAGCTTTGATTTCCCTCTCTGTCCCTCCTCACTGAGCTGCTTCTCTGTCTCTGCTGCCCATCTCACCCCCTGGAGCTCCTCGTGTTTTCCTCGTGGCTTTGAGCACAGACACAGATTTTGACAAATGGAGATTATCTGAAATCGTCTCTCTCGGAGCGAGCGGTTGCTGCACGGAACTTAATTATAAATTAATTAATAGCAGCAAATTTACAACACGAGGTAGAGGGAGAAAGGGGGTGGGAGAGATGATTTGTAAGTGAAGGCAGAACACCTGGAACATGCAAAGCCAAGTAAGAGTGACTCTCCCAGCAGAGCTGTCTCAGCACTGGAGTGCCAGAGCCACCCTGGGCTCAGCCTCAGCTCCACAGCCCCAGCTCGGGGCACACAGCTCCCAAATGAGCAAATTTCAGTTTCTGAAATATCAAGTCACAGCCTCTTTTGGTCTCTCCAGTTTCAGTTCTTCTGGAGCAAGGAGCTGGGTGACAGTGAGGACTTGGGCAGAAACCAAAAGAGCAGGTTAGAACAATTTTATTTAATATAATAACATATATTACAGATATAATATAAATTTATGATTATTGTTATTCAGCCCAGAGTGAGGGACGTTTTCTCTGGCCATGGCTCTGGTTGCTCCCATCCGACAGGTGACCTGGTGGGAGTGGCATTAGCAGCCCAAGTTCTCGTGGTGAGAAGAGAGAGTTTAATGCCAGATGCTGCGTGTTATTCCAGCAGGGAGTGCTGCCAGAGCCTGTCCTTGGCAAACAGGGAATGATTCCCGATCGATGCTCCCACCCAGGTGTTTGAAAAGCAGTCGCTTTCTTGTCAAAACTTCCACAGCAGCTGTGTGGCAAAGACTTTTACTTTTGCTTACAAAACAGCGCTGGGATTTCTCCAGGGAGGCAATGGATTCGGAATTTGTAAAGCTGCTTTCACCAGCACTCAAGACTGAAAGAGAAGTTGAGATAAACATTTGCATTTTTATTTTGCTGCTGCAGTTCCCAAGTGGAGCTTCACCAGCACAGGGATGGCCCCTGTTTGCACCTGGTGGCTTTGCTGGGGGAATTGCACGTCATTTATAAATGCAGGATTTCAATCCAGCTCCAGGGAAGTTGTTGGCATCACTGGGGCTGAGCTGATGGACTCTGGTGGGGATTTCTAATTGAAATTCCATTAGGATGAACAAATTAGGATTTATGGTTGGACCTAAGGATATTAAAGGTGTTTTCCAACCTCAAATATTCTGTAATTCTGTGTAATTCCATCAGCACCAGAGCTGGTGGCCATGCCCCAATGGCCAACAGGAGCTCAGGGGGTTCTTGACAGAAACCATGAATCCCTCCAGTGCCAGATGTTTCCTGCAAAAGCACTTTTACATCCACATCAAAACACCCCACGGGACTGCCTCAGCTTGATGAGTTTTTCGATTAAATAATCTGAGATCAAAACTGATCCATTTTGACTTTCTTCACTCTCCTAAACATTTCAAAGATAGTAATGAATTGCAGGATATTTCTTTATTTCCTCTGGTTTATTATAATGCTTTAACAGCTGTCAGATCGTGTCATTCTAATAAGGTTGTTTCAGTGTTTATGAATTGGAACGTTTCTCCAGGATTTCCATTCTGGGAAATACAGATTTCCGTCTGCAAGAGCTCACTCCAGGGGAGAGATAAAAGATTTCCCATACTGAATTCCCTCCTGGGAAAGCACCTTCTTTTCCAAACAGGTCAAAGTCAACATGAAGAGCTCCCAGTTTCACCCCAAAAATCCCCCCCAGGGTATTGAATGCTCATTTTGTGCCTCAGGTCTCACAGCTGAGGGTCTCACTTGACCACAAAAGACAAACCTGCCCTGAAGGTAAAACCCCTCCCCAAACTGAGTCCTCCATGACTTTCAATTTGAGGCATCTATTCCTAAACAAAAAGGGAAAATAAATCTCTTTTCCAGAAAGATTTTTCCCATTCTGGACTCCTCACCTTTGCTAGAGACAATGCCTGAGTTTTGACAACTTTTAAAAATTCCTGTTGGAATTATTTTGAGTTGGATTTTTTTTCCTGTTTGTTTGGCTTTTTGTTTTTTTTTTTTTTTTTAATGGAACATCACAAATTAGCTGTCACTCTTTTTTAAAGGCTACTGAATGTGTAAAATAATGTTTGCCTGATTTAGGAGTGCAGTAGTTTATGCAATTATGAAATAGCACATCAAAACCAGGCAGCCCTTCCCTCACGCCTGCATAATTCATCGCTCACGGGTAAGACCCCTCCTGGCTGCAGACAACACAAACTTAAGTTTATGTTCTATTCTTTAATTAAAAATTTAGAACTTTAAAGGGAGTTTGTAAACCGTGCAACCATTAAAAATGTGGAGACAAGGTGTCAAAAAATGCAAACCAGGGGCAGGAAGAAAACAAAGCACTGATTGCTGATGAGGATGGGGAGAAACCACAGCGACAAAGCCACGGTAACCAACACTCCTGACGTGCTCTCTGTGCAAACAATCAGGCTGAAATATTGGAATCCTGGAACTGAACCCCTCCAGTTACACCTGTGGTGAGAGATCACCCTCCCCCCCAGCCCCTCCACCCCTCAGCTCCCAAAAATTCCAGCAGCAAAGGTGGCACTGAGGGAACGAGCAGGACCACAGCAGAGGAGGCTGAGTGGGAAACGTGGGCCCCGCTGCCTAATGGGACTTATCAATTATTATCTCAGCCCATATTTCTTTGAGGGGTGATTGTTTCACAGAGCCTGACATCTCATACAGCTTTAAATTACTCACAACCGGGACGCCTTACAAGATAGCAGTAAAATCAGGAGAGGATTGGGCAATGTAATTATAGTATGGAAATGATGTTGATCGCTCAAGCAGGAACAGACCTTGAGTTGGTGCTGATGCTGCCCTGCTCCAGCAGAGCCTGGGGAGCACCAAGCCTCGTTAGGGGGCTGCAAATGAGGCCACAAGGTTGGTGACACCAGGGACAGAGCAGGGACCAAAGCACAGCAGGGTCAGGAGGCTGAGGGATAGAAGGGCTGTGATGTCCCAGAGCTGTGTGGGTGCAACTCTCCTTAGGCTGAGGATTAAGGAGGCAGAGCCAGGGGGGTCTGCCTTGGTGAGAGATGCTGCTCAGAGCCTTTTCCAAGGGGCAGTTTCCCTTGTAAACCAGTAAAGGAAGTTTATGTTGGTTTTTCTTCTTTTTTTCTACTTATTTTTAAAAAGAGGGTTTTCTAAGAAAAAAAAAGCCCTAAGAGTGGAATTTTCCTGTTTCAAATCTGGGAAGGATTGAGAAAAGAGTGAAAAGCTGTTTTCACAGCCAATATCAGCAGGAAGAGCCCCTGCTCCCCGGGCAGAGCTGACCCCCATCCCTCCCACTGCTGGCAGGATCAGAATGAACTGGGCACCGAGCAGCCCCTGGCAGCTGGGCTTCCACAGAAGGGCAGAGGCAGCTCTTGAATCACTGCTCCCACAGCTCCTTTCTGCTGGAGACCAGTGGTTGGTGGCTGCTGCTGCAGGTGCCCTCACCTGAGACAGCAATGCCCATCCCCATCCACCTGCTCTGGGGGCAGGAGGAGCCCCACAACAAGGAAACTCCACAGATCTGTCAGGGAATCACAGGCAGCGAATGAAAACCCCCCTGGGCATCCTGCACACCCTGCTCTGGTGTCTCTGTGACCCCCAGGTGTGTCCCCGTGCTGCAGGAGCCACCTGCCAGCCTCGGGAGCTGGGACCTGCATCAGGATGCTGCCGACGGGAGCCTGCCTGGGTGTTTGCTGGTGACAACCAGCGAGACTGTAGGAGAGAAAATGAATGTCCCCGAGGACAGTCACACAGCGGTGCCTTCGCCTTCAAAGGCAGAGCCCGGTGGGAGGGCTGGGCAGGGAGCAGTAGCCCATGGGCACAGCTGACAGGACTATCAATTTGATGTTTTTAAATGCTGTTTCCAGAGGAGCTGAACAGGAAAGGCAGAAATCATGACTTGCCTTTCTTTTTTTCTTTTTTTTTTTCTTTTTTTGTCTTTTTTTTTAATTAAAAGCCCTGCTTTCTCCCCCTCCTTAAAGGTGATGCTCTGTCAGGTTTAACAAGCCGCTGTCAATCCATCCCCAGCTGGTGCCGGGAGGAGCAGAAGGAGCTGGGCACACCCCAAACTGGTTCCTGTGGCTGCCTCTCCTTCAATACCTCCTCCAGCAGCACCCAGGGCTGGCTGGACCAGTGGAGGGACTGGCATGAGCCACATCCCAGCCCCAGCTCCTTGTCGAGGCAAATATTCGACCCCTCCGGCTCCAGCTGCCCTTGGGAGCCAGAGCCCTCCTCGGAGCAGTAAAACCCTGTCTGTGTGAGTGCTGAAATGATCCCGGATAATGAGGTTAATTAATATGTTCCTGTAAGCCCAGAGGCGCCGGGGAAGATCGGGATCTGCCTGTCCCCACCGGCTGTGAGATGCGCGCAGGGAGCAGGGATTGTCCAAAGGTTACGAGGTGCGGGTGTGCTCGGGGCCATGCCAGCAGAGTGTAAATCAGTGTTTAGAAAAAGCCTTTTAAGGATGCCTGAGGAATAAAAGGGGATGTGTGGCGCTCCCCCAGCTTCCCAGCGATTCCAGCCCGGCGGTGCTGACAAATTGCGGTTCCAGGAGCACTTTAAAAAGCAGAGGAATGCAGGGCCGGGCTGGAGGGGAGCCAGCAGCTGAAGGATGGTCAGCAGAGCACGGGCAATAAGGGTGATGGGCCCCAGAGAAGCCCCGCTCCTGAAACGCATCCAAAACAAGCATCGCGTTTGGGCTGAGGTGATGTCACTGCCGACCATTAGCGCGGTAATTACAGTGAAAGCTTTTGGCAATTCCATCCTCCGAAGGGCCATTGATGCAACCCAACCGCACCAGTGAGGGACTCATTAGTTTTATTTCAGATTTATGCATTTTTCGGGGCTGCAGACTCCTAATGGTCTTTTCCCTCCAATAACATTACAGTAATTTCACTATTATAAGCCGCACCAATTTGACTAAAATTTTGGTCTGAACCCAAAGTGCGGCTTATAATCAGGTGCGGCTTATATATGGACAAAGAAGGAAAAGTTGCTGTTTTAGTTTGGAGGACTAGTGTCTGCTGAGAAAGGCAGGAACTTCTCTTTGAAATGGAGAATGTAAACCCCCTCCCTCCAAATTATTGTAATTTTGAAATCAAGGGGTTTTCAGGCAAAAATATGGGAATTAAGGATAACAGTTCTTTACTAGGGAAATTAAAATAGAAATACAGCACTACAAAGAACAAACCCCAAACCCTGACACAGTCAGAGTACAGCCTGACACCCGTCAGGCAGGGTGTTGGCAGCAGTCCCATTCCATGGTGGCTGCATCCTCCTGCAGTGACAGATGTGGCTCAGTTGGAGCAGTGCTCCTGTACAAGGTGCAGTTTCCCTCTGGAGCTCCAGTGGTGATGTGGAGAAATCCAGTTTTCCACTGGAGTCCAGTGGAGAAAGGGCTCCCTTAGTGTCCCAAAACCTCTGTTTTTATCTTGTTAAGAAATGTTGGGCTCTTCCCCCTGGCTGGAGCAACTCCCAATGGGATGCAGTAATTTTATCAGTGCCACAGTGGGACTCAATGGCCATGAGCAGAAAATGACTGGCTGGAGGAGGGATGGGTTGTGAAAAGATAAAGAACAATGCCCTGCCTGGTTTCAATGGATGGCCCATTAGCAGAATATCTCACACGAAGATAAGGATCACTGCCCCCACCCTCAACAGATGGTGATAGAACAGATACCTTTTATCACACTCTGTATTGTAACCCAAGACAGTGCAGCTTATAATCAGGTGCTTATAACCGTGAAATTTCTGTATTTTCTTCTCCCTGCCCCAGCCATGTTGACAATGGGCCCTTCTGCTCTACTTCCAGCATTCCACTTGGGAAGATGCATTTCCTGCAGAGGAAGGGCCCTGGGAGCCCACGTTAGAGGCTGAGTCTGGATCCCAGCCCCTGGTGACCACGGGAGGCAGCTCCCACCCCTGGTTCTCAGCAAATCTCAGGGTCCAGAATCCAGAGAAGTGGGAAAGCAGCTGGACACATGGACATGAGCTCAGTCACAGGAGCTCTGATACAATGTCAGCAGCACAGGAGAAGGCAGAGCCTTCTTCTTCTTGTCCCTTGTGCAGGGAAAGGTGGGTCAGATGCTGCTCCATGTCCCACTGACCTCATTTTGGGAGAAAAGGAGTACCTGCTGTATTTGCAGAATATTTATCACTGTCCAGAGCATAAGACCACCAGCAGGAGATCAGAAGTCAGAACCCTGTTGGCAAATTGCAGGTCTGGCCCAAAAGAAAGCAGAGCAAAACCCAGCAGAAAGAAGTGGAGGTGGTGCAGCTCAGCAGGAGCACCCAGCAGGGTGGGCAGGAGCACAGCAGCAGTGGTGACACCTGCAGGGCAGGTGACAGGACTTGCCCACCCTCAGCACCAGCTGGACCTCTCTTGAATGAACCATGTGGGTTTTGCACAAAAAATCCCTGTCCAGGGGATAAGGAGTGTTTTGAGTCAGGGTTGGACACAGGTCCCATCAGGCTGGAATGCCTCTAAAGACTCTGGAGAGTGACTGGGGACAGAGAGAGGAAGGAAGTTTCTCCCCATCACACCTAAATCAAAGAGTGATGCCACCTGTGGTGCCACAGGGCTGGGATGCTCCAAACCCACTGTCAGCATGCCAGCAGGGACAGCCAGGGGCAGGAACCCAGCAAAGCACTGCCTGGCCAGCTGCCCTCCTCTCTGGCACAAGGAGCACGCCAGGGTGGGAGCTCCACAAAGAAAACCCAGAAAATCCATCCTACGAGCAGGAGCTGCTCCCCAGGATGTGCCTCAGTCCCACACCCCCTCCTAGCACATCATGTGTAGCTGTTCCTCATGCAGGCAACTGCTTTAATCAGAGAAGAAAAACCCTCAGAACACAGGATTCAAATCCACCAGGAAAGGTGACAGATTCTCCTACTCTTCAAAGGGGCTCTTTAAATATTAAAAATAGCATTGTTGTTTTAGTAACGTTAATTTAAATGATGCACACATGACACCTCCGATCACCCCGGCGTGCTCAGACACAGCGCTTCTGCCAGGCAGGAGCTCTTCTGTTCTGGTTTGTCCTGTGACAGAAAAAAGGAACACAGGTTTATTCCCAGGAAGGAGGTTTATTCCCAGGCTGCACAGGCTCAGGGTGTGCTGAGATTCCAGCCTTGGACATGGAGCTGAAGAGCCCCAGGACAACTCTTCCCTTCCTAAAGCTGGGCTTGCAGAGCAGCCTGGCTGAACACTCACTCCTGTAAGACACAGCTGAAACACAAAGAGTCACCCAAACACACAGCCTGACATTTCCAGGTTCTCCCCACCACAGCTCAGCCCATGCTGAGTTCATGCCTGGCTGTCTCCTTCCCTCACTCCACTGCTCTTCCAGCTTTTTTTTTTCCATGATCCACTCAAGCCCCAGTTTTCAGACCTTGCCGGTGGCTAAAAGGAAACATGTTCAGAGACATCTGTGGGTTAGAGACATCTTGAAATAGGTTGGTGTCCTGCCTGCTGGACCAAGGGAATCTGTGTTACTCAGGTACTCCAAGCTGAGGCTGAACTTGGGGGGTTGGATTGGTCACCAAAGCCATTGAGCAGGAGCTACCTGTGGGAGAGCTTACAAGCAGATCTGGAATCTTCTTCCACCACAGGCTCTTGTGAACTAAAAGAGATTTTCCTTGCTCTCTGCTTCAAAGGGTCTTTGCAGAACCAAGGAGTTCAGGTTCCACCTGAACACATTCCTTTGGGATTTATTTTCATCATCCTCAGAAGGGATGAAGATCCACCTTGTGCTCCACCACCACTTGTTCCAGTGACAGCCCTGAGCTCCAGGCAGCTGGGAACACCCTGAGAGCTTCACCTCCTGCTGGGGACCCAACCAAGGGCAAGGGGGGGAAGTACATGATTGTGAAATAATGGAATTCATCTGCAATTTGACCTTCACTAATGATGGATGGCGTGTTTGTCGGGATCATCAGTGGAGAACCTTCACTCTGATGCATCACCTGCAGCTGCAATGAGCTGAGGGGCAAACCTGACGTCCTTGCCCAGGTCCTGGGGGCTGTGCAGGGACAGCCCAGGCTCTGGTGACCTGCAGGAAGTGAGCCCCAACTGCATTGGAAATTTGGGCTGTCAGGGGCAATGGTTCATCAGGATGAGGTTCAGGTTCTCGTGTTCACGTGGCCCAGAATGAAGTCGTGCATCTCATTAGGATTTGCTTCAAACCAGACCTTGCCAGAGCGCGGAGCTGCAAATAATTTGAGTCTCAGTGCTGGCTGTGTGCCTGGCTCTGAGTCATACATTGCTGAAGGAATTGTTGTAATCTGCAAATTATTTTCCTGTATTAATTCATTCTGGTGAAATAAACCCATTGCAAATTGCTATCAGCCTAAAACTGCCTGTGCTGGGGTCGAGTGTGTGGGCAGTGCTTTCTGCCCTCGGTGGCAGTGTGTGACAGCTTCTGCTCTTCAGCTGTGAAGGATCTGCTCTCTGTGCTCAGGATCTCACCACGGCCTAAGGGATTCCTTTTCTCAAAAATTTTAATTTTTAAACTGGGATCACTTTATTGCTCAGAGGAAAAGAGGACCTGCAGCAGCTGTTTCTGTGTTCTGAGAGGCTCAGAGGCAGCAGAACAGGCAAAGCACTCACCTGGGCTCACCTGTCCTGGCAGACAAGAGTGGAAATGCTCTCCTGTCCCAGACTCCTGATTGCTCCCTTCATCACTCTCCCGTGGCCTTGGAGCAGCTCTGAGGTCTTCAAAAAGCTGGAGCTGCCTTTCAGCAGGGATCACAAGCCATGGAACACCAGGGGGAGATGTTCTTTGATGCTCCTGGGTGCAGAGCTGGCTTGTTCCCAGCAGGAAATGCAGCCCTGGAGCTCCTCGAGGCCTGTGTGGGTCTGGGGGACTCAGTGGGGCAGGTCAGGTCAGGAGGAAAACAAGGATATGGAGAAAAAACCTTTTTCCTTCCACACAGCTCAAACTGGTAACTAAAGGATAGAAGGTGCATGCTGCTTTGTCCCAACTCCTGCCTCTCCTAGGCAGGGAGGTTTGGATTATGCATTCCGAGGTGTTACAAGGTCCACTGGTTTGGAACAAGAAGTCTGCCAAAACATTCAGCCTGGGAAGGGGGAGCTGAGGAGGAGAGGGCTGGAGTTGCTGCTGCTGCAGGCACAGAGAATATTAACTCTGCTCTGTGGGAAATGCCAGCGTCTCCAGCTGAGGTGATGGAGGATGCAAACCCAAAAATTCCCCTGGATCTGATCTCCCTTTGCCAACCATTCTTTCTGATGGACACTCGAGGAACTAAAACCTGGGCATGGCAATTTGGTTTCTGTCACAGAGCCACAGGGGTGTGGGCTGGTTTCACAAGTGCCGTGCCCTGGGTGCCCAGGGAGGGGAACATCCCCCTGTGTGTGTCTGTGATGTCACCAAACACCTCCAGGCACGGTGGTGTGGCAGAGGGGGTCCAAGCAGAGCCAGCTCCTGTGCAAAATTCCCCCTGCAAAGTCCCATGCAAATCCCTGTGCAAAGCCCCAGTGTCCCCAGCCTGTTTTAGGGACAGGCAGTGAGGGCAGGGCCATCCCTCCCGTGTGCTCTGGGTGCAGGATCTGCAGTAGCTGCTCCTCTGTGTGTGTTTGGGATGGGTTATAACAGTGCTCAGCAGAGGGGGGTGGTTTATCTTGCTTATCTTGCTTGTTTCATAATCCTGGAATTTCTCCTGTGATTTTATTTATTTAGTTTAGTTTAGTTGCTTGGGTTTTTTTGTTGGGTTTTTTTTTTTGTTTTTTTTTTAAATAATGTTTTGTGCTGGGTGTTAAAGCATCCAGGTAAAAGGACCATGGCCTTTGTGTGTGTTAAGACTCTGTGACCTCTTTGCTGCTCTGTGCTGGAGGAGTGCTTGTGCAGAGCTGAGTGAGCAGATGAAAAGATTTCTCTGTGTGTACAGTTATTCTGTGTGTACAGTTATTCTGTGTGTGCAGTTATTCTGTGTATGCAGTTATTCTGTGTGTGTGTACAGTTATTCTGTGTGTGTGCAGTTATGTGTGTGTACAGTTATTCTGTGTGTACAGTTATTCTGTGTGTGTACAGTTATTCTGTGTGTGCAGTTATTCTGTGTGTGTACAGTTATTCTGTGTGTGCAGTTATTCTGTGTGTGCAGTTATTCTGTGTGTGTGCAGTTATTCTGTGTGTGCAGTTATTCTGTGTGTGTGCAGTTATTCTGTGTGCAGTTATTCTGTGTGTGTGCAGTTATTCTCTGTGTGTACAGTTATTGTGTGTGTGTACAGTTATTCTGTGTGTCTGCAGTTATTCTGTGTGTGTGCAGTTATTCTGTGTGCAGTTATTCTGTGTGTGTACAATTATTCTGTGTGTACAATTTTTCTGTGTGTGTACAGTTATTCTGTGTGTGTACAGTTATTCTGTGTGTGCACAGTTATTCTGTGTGTGCAGTTATTCTGTGTGTACAGTTATTCTGTGTGTGCAGTTATTCTGTGTGTGTGCAGTTATTCTGTGTGTGTACAGTTATTCTATGTGTGCAGTTATTCTGTGTGTGCAATTATTGTGTGTGTGTACAGTTATTCTCTGTGTGTGCACAGTTATTCTGTGTGTGTGCAGTTATTCTGTGTGTGCACAGTTGTTCTGTGTGTGCAGTTTTTCTCTGTGTGTTCAGTCATTCCGGCACAGCTTTCAGTGGGATTGTGTTTGCAGCCTTTCATGATTCTCTTTGCAAACATGCAAACAGCTCAGCTGAGGGAGAAGGCAGAGACTGCGCTCAGAGATATCCAACAAATCCCAGAGCCTGCCTTGGCTGCTGAATTCCAAAATCAGGACGGTCTGGGGCTGTTTCACTGCATGTGGCTGTGGGATGAGCTCTGTGCCAGGAGCAATGACAACCATGTGCAGGAGCTTTTGGCGTGGGCAGGTCTCACACACTCATTCAGAAATGGGAACACAAGCCCCTATTAATAGGGGATTTGCTGTTACACTTTGTTCCCTCTGCTCCTCATGTCCCTGCATGGAGGAACAACCCAGGAACAAATGTTGTGCTGACTGGAGTGACGGTTTCCTGCATGTGCAGCCTCCTTGGAGCTGCTGGAGGAATCGTGGTGACACCAGATGAGGCACATCAGGCTCTCTCCAGCACTGGGAGACAGTGATTCTTGCCTTCAGATCATCCTCTCAAGCTGCCAGAGCCTAAAATAGCTCTTACTCATGGAGGAGCAATGGATGCAACTCGCATTCATTATCAGTGTGTCAGTCACAGTCCGTGCCCACATGGAAGTTTGTCCCTTCCCCTCAAGCTTCCCCTGCTTCCTCCAGGCTGGCAGAGCGTGGCACAGAGCCTGGTGACAGGGATTGCTCCCATCTGACCACTGGGACCAACCACTGAGCACTGGGGGATTGGAACTGGGGGGATTTGGGGAGACTGGGAACAAAAACTGGGCTGAGACGAGGCAGACTGGGGCTGCCCAGTATAAACCAGCACAGGCACAGCCCTAAGGGCTGGACCAGCCAGCAAAGGTGTAGCAGGGGTAGAGCAGGTCAGAGGGGGCGAGATGAGCAGCTCACAAACACCCCTGAGCTCACAGCCCCAGCGCTCTCTGCTCTGCAAGGCCACGTCTGCCCTCATTCAGATTATTTGTACACCTCTGTCTGCAGCAGCTCAGCCTGACCTGGCCATAAACTCCTCCTGAAGCTGCAGGATCTGTTCCCACCTGGTGCCTGCTGACACCTCCCTTCTCCAGTGGCAGCAGCAGGAATGAGGATGTGGGAGCTCCTTGCTGATCCCCAGGGCACCCAGCCCCTCTCCCAACCCCAGCAGGCTCAGGGTGTGAGGACAGGGTGCTTGGGAGAGGAACATGAATCTGGGAGCTCATTGCTGATCCCCAGGGCACCCAGCCCCCCTCCTAACCCCAGCAGGGTCAGGGTGTGAGGACAGGGTGCTTGGGAGCCCTTTCCAGTGACCACTGCCTGAATGTCCATCCTGAGCAGCTCCTGGGAGCACAGTGAGTGAGTGCCCAGCCGGGTGCTGGCAGAGCCCACCCCTCTCCCCAGCTCCTGCTCAGCCCTGCTCCCTTCACTCACCCCTTTTGCTCCCCAGCTTTACAGAGGTGACAAAGCCCTGCAAACAGTGACCCCCAGCACTCAGCAAGCCCTGCACCCCTCAGCACCCCTGGCCCTCGTCCCTGAGCGCTCCTCATGGGCTCTCACGTAAGCGATGGAGAAAAGTGTCAGGCTGGGGGAAAGACAGATCACGAGTATTCCTGGCCCTGACATTTTCCTCCAGATATCTGGATTTCCATATATTTGAAAACCTAATATAAACAACAGAGAGAAAATTTGCATTTCGGGCAGTGAGGAATGAAAAATGGAGGCGGGGTAATGTATTGCTGCTCGAGGAAGAGGAATGACAGTGGTAGAGTCGAGCACACACGACAGCGCCCAATCGGCTCGTGGCAAACTCATTTCCTGGCAGAATATAGGGTTTCATCTGCTGGAACATTTAATAGGCATCAAAGAAAGATCACTTCCCTCCTCTCAGCGCAGATTGAGAGCCTTCGCTCTTGCTTTATTTTTGCCATTTTATTAAACCCTTTATATAGTTTTAATACAATATGTATGATCCTCCAGCAAACAAATAAATTCTTCGGCGCTTCCCAGATTCTAAGGATTTCTAATGGTTACGAATGTTTTATTTATATTTTCAGAGAGGCATTAAATATGCGACGTGTAAAAATATGCAACAAAAAAAAAAACCAAAAAAAAATCTACTCTAATTTATTGTTCCGTTCGGAGCAGCGTTACATATGGAGTTAATTTGGGAAGCCTGGGGAAGGGGCTGAGCCCCCACACATCTGGGTTTGTCTGCTGTGGCTGAAATGCCCCAAAGTGCAACCTCAGGGACCTTCTGTCCTCGCTCAGCTGGGCACAGGGGTGTGACAGGGGCTGTTCCTGGCTGGGACACCAGGAGGGAGCTGGGAGCAGTGGGAGAGCCACACACACACACACGTGGGACTGGGAAACCCTTTCCCAAGTGACAAATGCCCTCTTACTCCAGAGCAGCTTCCTGTGGTCAGTCAGAGGCCACAGTCAGTCAGAGGCCACAGCCCCAGCCCCAGACTGGAATTCTCATGCTGTGGGAGAAAAGGCTCGTTCCCAGCTGGCCAAATGGGTTTGGTGACTGTGGATCCTGAGCTCCCATTGGATTAATCCCAGTACAACCAGTGATGGTCGCTGCCACATTCCCCAGGGCAGCAGGTGCGTGAAAATTTTGGGGAAAAATGTTTTCAGTGCAAAAAAGGCTCCCATAGAGGACAGCTGGGTGATGGAGTGCCCTGGGCTGACCCTAACCATGCTTCCCTGGATGTTTTGAATTCCATTTCCCATGGTTTCCCCAAGGGTGAGGGCTGGGCAGGGAGGAGGAGTGCCCAGGATGATTTTTGATGACAGCACTCAGCAGAGCTGCAAGCAGAGTGTCTGGAGAACCTTAGTTATGGCTTGGAGCAGCACTTTGCTCTGAGGTTCCCTTATTTAGGAAGCAGGGAAATGCATCAGGAGACTTCCAGAGGCTCATCAATTCCGGTCAGGTCTGGTCTGGACACACCATCTCTCCAGCTCAGGCATATCCTTGGCAGGCAGCTCCTTCCCCCTAAATATTCCAGCACACACAAGCACAGCGGTGCTGGCTGTGCCTGGCAAGAATTCCTGTGTCCCTGCAGAGGGGACTCTCTGCAAACTCCTCCCTTTGTGTGGGGACCTGCCTGGTGTGGGACAGGGCAGCGTGGGGTGCCCTGTGTTATCAGTGACCTGCAGCGTGTCCCTGGTGGCTGCTGCTCAGTTTGTCCCACCCCAGAGCCCAAATCCTGCCTGGGAGGTGCCCTCTGTCCCGTGTGATGTCCAGCTGTGACAGCACACGGCTGCCCCAGAGGAGATTTGGAGCATCCCCAGCAGCTGAGACTTCAACACAGAAATAAATCCCCAGTTAAGAGATGCACAGACAAGGAAGGCTGAGCATGGGCTTCACCACGAGGCTCTTGATGCCACCCGAGAACGGCTGAGCTTGCACAAATATATTAAGAAACCCTTGAGAAAGCCTTAATTGCACATTACAGATCTGTAACTGCTGTGCCATGAGCAGCCTCCTGTCAGGGACACGAGGGAGATTTTCACAGCCTTTCTATCCTGGGCACTTCCCAGCTATTCTTAATACCCTCAGAGCATGAAGGAATCTGTAAACCCCCCAGCTTGCTGCTGAGGAGTGGCACCCGTGGCGACACAATGCTGAATACATTGTTTGTGGTCCTGTGAGCACAGCGATGCGAGGTGACCTCCTGGTTCAGGGGAACCCGCGTTAACAGAGCTGTAGTCATGTTGATTCAGAATCTCTTTCATGTGTGTCCTCAGAAAAACGTGTTTGCAGGCAGCACGGGCGGGTCGGGAGCGCAGGGTGTGACAGGCGCTTGTCCCTCCTGCGAGTCATTAGTGCGGACACCGAGGGACACGGGGGGACAGTGCCCTGCCACCCTCCCGCCACCAGCTGGCACCTGCTGGGCTGGAGGGGATGGTGGTAGATCTGTACAGGGTCATCCAGGTCACCATTCCTCAGGGAATCCAAAAGAACGGATCCTGTGTGCAGAGCCCAAAGCCGGGTTCTGGTTCTGGATTGGTCACAGAGCTCTGTGCTGGCCAAAGCAAAACCAGTCACAGCTCTGGTTATCCCAGAGGGAAAGGGATGTGAACGTGAAAAGACAACAGAAATAATTCTGTTGTCACCAACAGCTGGACTCCATGACCTTAGAGGTCTTTTCAGAACTAAATGATTCCACGATTCTCATCAAATCCTTCTTTTTCTATACAGGCTTATCTCTTTGCACATACATCTGCATTGTTAAAAGGAAAATAATTTATAAAACCACACAAAACCCCAAATATCTTTTTAAGAACCATAAAATAAAATACCAAAATTTTAAAAACATATTTCCTAATTAGCTTTGGGATGAAATAATTCACCAAGTTCATATCTTTTCCTGCTCCCAAACTTATTTGGAGAGGGAGTTATTCCCCCTCCACTTCAACCGAGGTTGCTGAGAGGTTCTGACTGTGCCCCTTGCTTTGTTCTGGCCAGCTGGGTCAGTCCCAAAATCCAACCTGGTGCTCCCAGACACTTGCAGAGCCTCCCCATCCCCTGGGATATGCAGCACCTTCCCCACAGACTCCAGCCCATGATGAAGGAGAAAACAAAGACAAAAAACCCCGACGTTTTCCCAGGATTTCCCTCAAATGGCCCAAATTCCAGAAGGAGAGGCAGGGTAGCTGCCCTCACTGGTGACTCAGGGCTGGAAGCAATTTTCCATGACTGAGGTGAGGACACAAGCAGCGATTCCCAGCGTGGGCTGGGCGGCAGATGGGAGGTGGCCCAGACACCTGGGCAGGCTGGGAGCTGGTACTGGGCAGGCAGGGAGGCTGGAGGGATGCAGGGAGGGATGGAGGGATGGAGGGATGGAGGGAGGGATAGAACGATGAAGGGATGCAGGGAGGGATGCAGGGAGGGAGGGACTGCACTGCCCTGGCCCAGCTGTGCTCTCCTCCTGCTGTCAGCAGCTGGACACAAAATGTTTTTCTCCACCAACTTCTGGCACTCAGGGAATCCCACAGAGCCTGTAATGGGAGTGTGAGGGTGGGACACAGCACCACGAGAGCAGGGATCAGGGAAGATGCAACCTGAGCAAGCCAAGACTCAGGGAGAGATGTCACTGTCCTTCCCACTGCTGAAGGGTTTCATTCCACAAGGCTGTCTCAGTCTTTCCAGCTGGGAATTGCCAAATATCTGAGAGCTTCAACCCTTTGTGCTGATCCTCTCCTGCAGTTCAGCAGCTTCCCCCAAAAGGCTCCAGTTTGGGAGGGGTTCTCCCATACCCCTCAGAGTTTTCAGCAGGTTTTTCCCTGCTGTCCAGGGATACTTACCATCTGCCAGCTCCATCCAACACTGGGCAGAGCAGGGTCTGGCACCACTGCCAATCCCTGCCTGACACCAGGATGGAGCAAGGCTTGACAGCACTGCCCATTCCTGCCTGGCACTGGGATGGATTTAGGTTGGCCCTACTGCTGATCCCACAGGTTGTATCCTCCTGGTGCCAGGCAGGGCGTTTGCTGTGGCTCAGAGAGGCTGCAGAGCTCCCCAGTGGTGTTTAGCTTTCCAGGTTTGTCGCTGGAATGATGATTCTCATCACCACTTGAATTTAATTTAAATGGTTTGCTTCTGCTTTCATTTTATTGGCACCCATTAGATCCCCCTTGTACCTCTGGCATTTCCTTAATAGTCTTTTGACTCATCTGCTCTCAGGAGGAGAAACATTTTTTACAAGAACAATATGAAGTAACAGTTATAAAATCTGTAGCCCGGTGATAAATGTTAAGGACTCATATTCTTTTATTGGAAATTGCTGTCTTTCAAATGTTTAACAGATTTGTAAAAATAATTTCTCCAAAAGGTTACGGTTCTATTGAACTCCATTAGAGAGAGGCTGGGCTCTAAATCACAGCCACGTCCCGAGCCCTCACACGGGGACACACCAAAGTCATCACTTTCCCCCTGGTACACACAACTCCTGGCTCCTCTCCAGCAGCATTCCATCGCCAGGACACTTTCCTTGACCCCCAGGTCCCCCTGCCACAGCTGAGGGGCCGAGTGCTGGAATCCAGGCGTGAAATGATGAAGGGCTGGGGCTGCGGCAGCTCCACGACCTCAGATGGGAAATCGCCACCTTTTTTTTCCCCCCCTTTTCCTCATCCCGGCCTGTCGCATGCTGGGTGGAAAAGATTGTATTTATCACCTGTCAGGGCTTGGCAGAGCTGAGTTACGTGGAGCAGGACAGCATAAAATTATCATACACAAGCATGAAATTACAAAATCGCTCGGAACTGAACAACAAAATTATTTCATTTCTGAGGGAGGCCATTCCATTTTTTAGTCGTGACACCTCAACTGCCAAACTTTGAATTGAAATTGAGTGTGAGGTGCATGGAATATAGACAGCAATAACAAGCAAAGGCATGTAAACTAGCCATGCAAATACACTACATTAATGGCCCCGGAAACCTCCCACAGGAGATATGTAACTAAATAAATGTCACATGTCCCAATAACTCAACTTTTCTTATACATTGTGAAATGAATTATGCTGCAATCGGAGCTCAGGCTGCTCCTGGCAACGGGGCTCCCATTCCCCTGGCGTTCCCCTGGACAGCTGTGGCTGTGCTTTCCCTCTCCCAGGGTTTGGTGCCAGGGGTGGCTGTTCACAGCAAACCCCGTCACTGGCTGGGTCTGCAGCAAGGCAGGACGTGGCTCCCCCAGCCACAGTTTGGTGACAGCGTTCCCATCCTTTGTGAGGACTCCCCGAGGAGCTGGGATGTGCAGGCAGCAGGAATCACAGCAGTAAGGCTGGAAAAGACCTTTAAGATCAAGTCCAACAATGATGTTATTGCATCTCATCCCGACTGCAGAATCCACAGGATCCCAGAGCAGAGCTCACATTTCCATCCCACCATCGCAGCCGGGGCTCAGGGCTGCTCTGTATGCGCTGAAAGCTCTGGCAGAGCCTCGCAGGGTTTCTCAGGCTGCCTGTGCCAGCCAGGAACGGGAGGGAACAGAGCTCCCTTTTCCTCAGCCTCCTCACAGGGAGCCCAGCTCTGCCAGGAACAGGCCCAGCCCTGCGTGAGGAGCATCAGAGCAGCTCCATTTTATTGCAACCAGTAGCGTCCCAGTGGCTGTCAGCAAGAGGGTCCCAGAGGAGCAATATTTTATAAACACCATTTGTGTCACAGCTTATTGTGTGTTTGTCTGGCTGTCCCCAGGGATGGCAGCCCAGGGTGGGAATAACACAGCCCCTTCCAGTGCTGGCACAGCCGTGGGTGCTGCCAGGGGCTGGCTCCTGGGGTCTGCAGGGGGCACAGGCAGGAGCTGCTGGGGTGGCCAAGCACAACTGGCTTGGCTGGGGAGGAGGCTGCACGATCCATCACGGGCGATGGATTTGTCAGCTCCCTCTGCAGAGCTGATGGGCTCTGCAGGGTCTGAGCAGAGCACAGCAAATGAGCTGGGAAATAAAATTAAAAACAGGGAAATCACAGGCTAGGATTGGGGGAGACACCCAGCTGCCTCCTGCCGGGCTGGATCACCCACCCCAAAGCACCACAAACTCCTGCTGCTGGTTGCTGCCTGCATCCCTGATGCATCCTGCCTGCATTACTGCCTGCATCCCTCCTGCAATCCTGCCTGCATCCCTGATGCATCCTGCCTGCATCCTGCCTGCATCCCTGCCTGCATCCTGCCTGCATCCCTGCCTGCATCCCTGATGCATCCTGCCTGCTTCCCTGCCTGCATCCCTGCCTGCATCCCTGCCTGCATCCCTGATGCATCCTGCCTGCATCCTGCCTTCATTCTTGCCTGCATTCCTGCCTGCATTCCCACCTGCATTCCCACCTGCATCCCTGCCTGCATTCCCGCCTGCATTCATGCCTGCATTCCTGCCTGCATTCCCGCCTGCATTCCCACCTGCATCCCTGCCTGCAGCCCTGCCTGCATCCTGCCTGCAATCCTGCCTGCATCCCTGCCTGCATTCTTGCCTGCATCCTACCTGCATCCTACCTGCATCCCTGCCTGCATCTCTTCCTGCATCCCTGCCTGCATCCTGCCTGCATCCCTGCCTGCATTCCTGCCTGCTTCCTGCCTGCATTCTGCCTGGCTGGTGAGGACAATGCCCCAGTAGCTCAGAGCCAGAGTGGCATGTCAGTACCTCTGAGCTTTCTCTGGATGCCCCCAGTCCGCTCAGAGAAACTTTTGATCCCAGCGATGACACCCATGTCTACTAAATATTGTCCTTCTGCTCCCCTTGCTTTGAAAGAGTAAGAGGGATTTTGTAAAGCTCAGAGCCTCTGACTGGAGCCCAGCAGCACTGGAAGCACCCCATACAAGGAGGAGTTTCCAGAGAACAGAAATTCCTGGTGATTTATGATGGAGCAAACCTGGCCCTTACGCCTCCCAGGCAAGCCTTTGATGCTGCCCCTTTAATCCTTGGCCACCTGGTACTAATTATAACTGTAAGACAGTCTTTATATTTAATTAAAAACAAGGAAAGGCTTCTCCATATAACAAGAAGCCTCCTGCAGCAGAGCCTGTGCTCTCCCCAGCTCTGGTGCCCATCCCTTCCTGCTCTGTTTGAACCCAGCAGCGTGGGGCTGTCGAGGATCCCAAGGAGCATTCCCCAAATCACAATCCGCACCCCTGTGCTGATCACCCACCCCACGAGGGCAGGCAGGACCAAGGGGTCCCTGTCCCCAAGCCAGGCAAGGCACAGGACAGAGAATTTCCCTGCTCTGTGCTGGGAGACACCACGGGAAGGAGCTGATGCTGAGGAGAGGGAAGGGAAGGAGGTGGAAGGGTGGTGCAGGGGCGGTGGGGGCTGTAAACCTGCTTTTCCATACCTAAAAAAAGGCAAGCCCTGATCAGGCAGCTGGAATAGTGAATGCCAGGATGTGGAAAAGTGGAGGAGGGAATCCCAGCGTGGCTCCTGGTGGGCACGAGAGGCACCGAGCTCTGCTCTGCTCTGCCTGCTCTGCACAGGCAAAGGAGAGGCTGGGAAATTATCATCAGTTTAAGTCAGTTCAACTTCAGTTCCCAGAAAAATATTGGAACAAATGATCAAACAAACTATTTATAAGCACCAAGAAGATAACAGGGTGAGTAGCAGCCAACATGGGTTTGTCAAGAACAAATCGTGGCAAACCGATCTAATTTTCATCTGCGACAGGGTAATAGGCCTTCTGGATAGAAAAGAAGCAGTAAATGTCATATCTTGACTTTAATAAGATTTTTGACACCGTCTTATATGACATTCTCACAAGCAAGCTGAGAAATCAGAGTCAAGAGGAAAATACTATTTGGTGAGGGTAAAACCAGTTGAAAAAGTGCAGTCAGAGACTAGTCAGGGATGGTTGGATGAAATGAGAACAGCTGGATGGCTCTGTTTTGTATCCAGTGCCATTCACTATCTGGTCTGTGTGACAGGAAAAATATAATTATTAAATTTGCAATCTTTGAATGCATTACAGAGCAGAATCTGAATGGCAAAGGTCTTGGAAAATGCTGGAGTTAGTTGAGAGAAATGAGAATTTATCTGCTGGATCCAGGTGCAGAGTATGGCCCCTGGAGCTCAGCATAATTGGGGAATTACTGGTGTGACAGGAGGATCTCAGACTTATTCCAGATCTGAAGTTGAAATTAGGCCAACAATATCATGATGCTAAAGGAAAAGCAAATGGTTTCAGGGAAAAGGGAAAGCATCAGGTGTGATGGGCAGGACACAATTTCTGTCACCAACTCAGCAATGCCAAGGAGCAGCTGAGGCTGTCCCAGGTTTGGGAACAGGGGACACCAGGACAGAGTCCAGAAGGGAGTGAGGAGAAGGATCAGGGACTCTCAATGCTCTGCCTGGGCGAGGAGGGGGGATGCAGGTCTGAGGAATTCTCCTCTTCCCATCTGAATCCCTGTGGTGCTTCTTCTGCAAGTGCAAGCTCTGACCCAGGGCAGGGCAGTCTGGGAATGGCTCCTGTGTGTGAGCTGCCCCATGCTGGGACTGCCCAGGGTGCACAGAACTCTTCTGTGACATCCCTTGCTCAGGAGCCCTCCCTGAGCTGACGTGAGATCCCACATTGCAGGGACATCCACAGCAGATCCCTGGGAACAGGGTTCTTTTCCCAGTGCTGCCAAGCACAGCTCTGCACCCCCCTCACCTCTGCACCCCCCTCAGCACTGCACAACCCCCCTCAGCACTGCCAGCACCCCAGGAGAACCAAAGGCACAACAAGGAAGGGACACCTGGCTGTGACATGGAGCAGCCAGGGCTTTGGGCTGGCACGCCCTGCAGACACCAGCAGCACCAACCTGACCTCACTCCTGGCTTTGGCAGGGTTGGAAATACTGAGCACGTCCAGGACAGGGGGGAACACACCTGGGGAGAGACTGGCAGGGCTTTGGTGCTGTCCTGAGCTGCTGATCCAGCGGGAAGATTGGGATGGACAGAGGTGGGCGGGTGGAACAGCACTGGGAGAGCAAAGCACGGGCTGGGGGCTTCCCCTGCACCCCCTGAAGGGCACACAGCTGAGGGGAGGGGCAGAGAACAGAATTCCCGAGTGGAGAGCCCCCACCCCGCCGGGTGCAGATGTGGCGGCACAACCCGGCCACAAAGAGTTAAAGCCGCTTCGCCAGACTGCGAATTCTCAGCGAGTCTCCCACATGCAGCCAAACAACAGCTTGACATTTTCCATCCTTCACGAGAAAGACAAAGGCGTGAAGATATTCCCATGATTCCTTTCTGCATGCCTAACTACGAGCTCAGGTGCAGCAGCATTTGCCCTGGACCGGCCTCATCAACATGAAGGGCGAACTCATCGTTTCTGCATCTTTCCTCGCCACTGCTTGATTAATTGGCTCACGACGACGCTGGCTGAATACCTAATGCCTCCCCTGTCCCTGTTCTTTCTTCACAGCCTTTTGCTGCATTTACATATACTTTATATTCCATAATTTTCACACACACACACAAAAAAAAAAAATGGGAGCACATCTCGGTAATTTGATGTAATGACGGCATGTCACCAAAAAGAGGAATTAGAAAAATCTGTAGGTATTTAATTTATTCTTGTTTTTTTTCAAGTAGATCTCTCGGAGAAAGGCATTAATATTCATGTGCATGGAAAAAAAAAAGTGCCCTCGAAAGGAAATTTCCAGCATTTTAGTTTAAATTAAATACATTTTTAAAGAAACAATATTTAACTGATAATGCTTAGAGGCAAAATTAACAAAAGTAGCGATTTTTACCTACCAAAGCAAGGTTTTGTCTCAGGGGTTTCCAGGAGAACTGCCCTGACATGAAATAAAACTGCTTTTCTGAGGAGGGACTCAACCACTCCAGGAGGGAGGGAGAGGCCTTTGGCATGGCCCTGTCTGGGATTTCTGCTGGACAATATCCCAGAGCACATCCCCTGGGGAGCTTCAGCTCAGGTCTGGGCTGTGCAGGGCCCAGGAGCTCCCTCAGCCACCACTTCAGGCTAATCTGGGGATTCAGGGGGCTTGGGCTCTTTTATTCCCCAATTAAACACAAGAAAGGGCAAAACAGGAACCAAAGAGATGATTTTGAGGGAAGCAAGCACAAAGTGCTCAGCAAACACAAGGCAGTGACCGATACAGGTGGCAACTCCCCCCAATTAACTCCAACTCGGCTCTTCAGAGAGAAAAATGGCAAAAACATTTGCAACTTTTCCAGGAATTCTTCCAGGAATTGACAGCAAGAGGCAGCCCTGACCAGCAGAGTTTGTGGAGGGGTTTGGAGGTTTTGAGGTGGTTCAGGAGGAGCTGGAGTGGGTTGAGCAGCAGGGTGGGGGACACTGGGCTGGATTTTGTGGCAGGACCAGCAGGATGGGCTGGAGGGTGGTGGGAATGAGGGTATGGAGACAAGAGGGATGGAATTCTCTGCCACCCCAACTGTGACTGGGAACAGGAACCAAACACAGGAACCCTCGTGGGCAGATTAATCCCAAAGCTGCATCCTTGGGCTGCTACCACCCAGTCCCACAGGGCACCCAGTTCTGCATCCAGCACCATTCTGGGGTTGGGAATATCCTTGGGATGCAGCATCCAGCACCATGGAGCAGCACCCAGCACCACTCAGGGCTGGGAACACCTTTGGGATGTAACATCCAGCCCCATGGAGGCTGGGAACACCTTTGGGATGCAGCATCCAGCCCCATGGAGTCTGAGAACCTTTGGGATGCAGCATCCAGCCCCACAGAGCCTGGGAACACCTTTGGGATGCAGCATCCAGCCCCACAGAGCCTGGGAACACCTTTGGGATGCAGCATCCAGCCCCACAGAGGCTGGGAACACCTTTGGGATGTAGCATCCAGCCCCACAGAGTCTGAGAACACCTTTGGGATGCAGCATCCAGCCCCACAGACGCTGGGAACACTTTTGGGATGCAGCATTCCGCCCCATGGAGCAGCACCCAGCACCACTCTGGGGCTGGGAACACCTTTGGGATGCAGCATCCAGCCCCATGGAGCAGCACCCAGCACCACTCTGGGGCTTGGAACACCCTTGGGATGCAGCATCCAGCCCCACAGACTCTGAGAACATCTTTGGGATGCAGCATCCAGCCCCACAGAGGCTGGGAGCACCTTTGGGATACAGTATTCAGCCCCATGGAAGCTGGGAACATCTTTGGGATGTAGCATCCAGCCCCACAGACTCTGAGAACACCTTTGGGATGCAGCATCCAGCCCCATGGAGGATGGGAACACCTTTGGGATGCAGCATTCCGCCCCATGGAGCAGCACCCAGCCCCACTCTGGCAGCTGCTGATATGATCCATGGCGAGAGGAGGCTTCAAGGATGCACGTCCTTGACAAGGAAAAAATAAATCACGGGCTCTGGGATTGCCTGTAAATTCCTGCTCGTTAGTGGGGTTGGGAAGCAGGGAGGGTCTGGCTCGGCCCTGCTCCCCTGAAGGATCTGTTGGGTTTTGCACTTTGCCTCTCCTGCCAGCACAACACCGCCTTAATCTGGTCTTCCGGAAATAAAACTTCCCATCTTTGTCCTGGCACGTTACAAAAAAGATTATCCCCTGGATTAAATACAATTTTGGGGTTTATTTCTCAAGTGTGGAAGGCTGAGCCTGCCTGAGGGGCTGGATAAGCTCTGGGATGGGTCCCTGCTCGTGGGAGAAGCTGGCAGAGCACTCAGGAAGGGCTGCAAGGGAGGACAGCAGCTCTGGTGAGGTTCTAAATTGGTCTCCTGATATTTTATGAAATAACTTTTTTTTTTTTTCCTAAAGTACTTCTTGATATTTTTATGTTTATATATTTTAACTTCGGATCGGATTCATAAAAAATACATGAGGAGTAAGTGGTTTCTGCAAATGTTTTATACATGATTTGGGAACAGATAGTATTCCAGGAGAAGAGAATATTCCTTTTTACTCCAGCAGGGAGGAGCAGGGCTGGGTTGGAGGGAGTGAAGGGGTTCCCACGGGCACAGAGCTGCTGTGGGGGCTCAGTAGGACGAGGTGGGTGATGCCACCTTCCCTAAAACACCCAGTCCAAGGTGCCTAGGAGCAGCAGGAGTAACCCCCCAGCAAACACACAGCTCTGTGATGCCACTCTTCATCCCCCCAGGGTTTTCCAGCCAAAACAGGAGGCAGGGAATGAATGGATGGGCAGCTTGCCTGGTCCTGCAAGGGGAAAGTGGAAGCAGAGGGCTGCACAGCAGAGGCAGGAATGCATCCCGTCTGAGAATGGCCAGAGACCATCACCAGGGACACAACAGCATGAGGAGGATGAGGATGCCATGCCAGGAAGGATTGCTGAGCAGGAAACACACTGAGCCACGAAAGGGATGCTGAGCTGGTGCCATTTGCTGCAGCAAGGGCAACTAAAGGGTTAACCCAATATTTCATCGGCTTCCTCCCTCCTAGCGTACATTATCTTTTTGACTGTGTAATATGATGCAAAGTTTTTTAAATGATACAATTGTATTCTATTATATTCCCCTCTTCAGGGAGATTTTAGGCTCATTTTTTGCATGAATGATACCGGCTTGTTGCATTTCAATGCTGACACAGAGAGCTCTGTAGGCACACACCACGGAGAGGGTTATAGCAAGTGCACGGATAAATGCAAAAACATATGGCAACATGAGGAAACTCTACATTTTTTATTATATAAAAGCAGAACTCGTGTTCCCAGATACAGTGCGCAGGATCTGAAAGATGGAGTCACCGTCTCCTTCAGATGGATTTTTATAGGATTTGCCTAAAATAAAATCTAAGCAGGGATTCTGTGCAAATTTCCCCCTTTGGAGAATTGAACTGTGAATCAAATTTTGCCTGATCCACGGATGAAAATCAGTTCGGGGGTTTCTTCTCTGGGTCTCCAGTGAGCATTTGTCCAAGCTTAACTGAATTTAGCATAATCTCAGCTCCAATGAGGCCCCAGGTGCAGAGCTGGGCAGGGAGCAGGGACGGAGCCTTGCACAGCCTGGGATGGGGCAGCCAGGCTGCCCTGCCCAGAAATCACCAAAAGAGAGTGCCAAATCCTCCTCCTCCTCCTCACCACGGGATGGATCCAGCCCTGGCAGCCCCGGGGATGGACAGAGTGCCTGCAGCAGGGTTTGCTCAGCAGCAAGGCCAGGGGGCTGCATGGCAATGGGGCTCCCATGGTGGCACATTCCCAAAGCCGGCATGGAGAAGCTTTCCCAGGAGAAAAGGGCACCCTGGAGCAAGGCAGAGAACGGCCATGTGTTCCTTCTCAGGCATTGCTTCTTCTCCCTCCTCTGCTGCCTGTTCCCAGCTCTGTCCCCCAGAACCACGCACAGCCCCGTGTCCACCCTCACCTGGCTGGAGGGAAGGTCCTGGAGGGCTACCCACCCAGAAAGGGGTCTGCTCACAGCTCCCCAGCTGCCCTGAGCCTCTCCCTGCACTCAGCTCTGTCCCAGCCCCTGCCCAGGCTGGGGGTGCCTCCGTGGGGTCCCCACCCCGCGCTGCTCCAGGGGAAGGACGCTCTGAAGGCTGCCTGGCTGCTGGCGAAGGTCTTAAAAGAAATTATAGCCTGCATAAAAATATTCCCTCCAGCCAAGGGCCTTAAACCATTCCCCTGAGCATTGAACAGTGACTGAAAGTGTATTACTGTGCACTTAAGGTTACTGCAGTAACCCAAGGTCAGACAGCGGCGCGGTATATCCAGGAGACTCAACGATGGATTTGCTTCAGTGCTGGACTGGGAAGGCAGAGCCTTCACCAGGCACTGGAATTTAACTCAATATTCAATTTACCCTGGAATCAATTTTGATGGAGTACAATTCCCATTTATAATCCCGGGTTATTGCCAGCGCTGGCGTTTGATTAGACACCAGCAGACCCAGGCCAAACGCGTTCCTTGTGCCCCCAGTCCCCAGGAGCTGCTGGAGCCCACCCACCCTGTGCTGCACCCTGGCGCCTGCAGCCCTCCAAGGGACCAGGCCCCCAGCCCAGGGGGCTCTACAAGACCCTCAGGTGCATCCCAGGCCTTCCCTCCCTCCTGGAATCTCCCCTCCCGCTGCACCGCTCGATGTTTAGAGATGAGAGGGAAGGGCAGAAGAGCTGTGATATTTCCCTCTTAACTTTAAGCTCCCATGAATTTAGAATTCTTTTCTCTGAGGGGCTAATTATATAATTTCAATGTTTACTCAGTGCAGACAGATTTTGTGAGATGGTGCCCCAGGGACACAGGAGCTGGATTTAAACCCTGGGAAGGGAGCACTGGATGGCTTTATGGCACAGCCCACATCACAACCTGCTGCTCTTCATTGGCTGGGCAGGGGAATCTGCCACCGCTTTTCCCTTGGCTGCCTTTGATTATTGGTCATTGATGCCTCATTTCCCTGCTGCTGCTTCAAAGACAAACACAGGGCTGGGTGCTGATGGTGCCACACAGCTCAGCCCTGGAGCCTCTGTGCTGCCCAAACTGCTCCATTCCGCACTCCCAAACCCACAGGTGGCACCAACCCATGGCTGGACACCTCCCAGCTGGGGCTCCAGGCTGCTGGGGCTCCCCAGGGTGCTGCTGATGGGTGCCCAAGAGCCCCTAGTCCTGCTGGGACCTCGTGGTGTCCCAGAGCAGGGGACCCCTCCTTACTGGTGGCCAGCCCTGCACCCCCTTCCCTTGCGCTGCCCAGAGCCAGCCCCTGCCCCTGAGCGAGGCTCTGCTGTGCCCCAAGGATGGCCAGGGGGTGGAGAGAGCAGCCTGGGCACTCCTGGCACAGAGCAGGATGTTTCTGGTGAGCCCAGCTCCAAGATGCCCAGCAGCATCCCCTGGGAGCCCCTTGGCAAGGGGGGCTCACGTCCCCCCAGCCCTGATGCCAGCACACAGGAATCACCCTGCAGCTCCCAGACCTGCCCAGGGAGCACCCAACAGCCCAGAGCTCCTCCCTGTGCAGGAGAGAAGGAGCAGCTCACCCTCCTGCCTCCCAAAGAGGAGAGGAGATGTCACCAGCCTTCCCCAGCCTTCTTCCCCTTCCCCTTGGGAGCGTGTTCCTCATAATTACAGGGCTGGAGAAGCCATTTTTGCCTCTCACTTTTAACAGCAATTTATATTTAACGTATTTCAGCTTCCTGGGTCAGAAATGGAAATGATTCTGCACCCAACTCAACCTCAAAGTTACGCTTGTGCTTAGGAGCCAGATGCTGGATACAAAAGGGAAAGATTTTGAACTGCAGCTAATTTAACACAACAAAAAATTACAGTGTGGGGAAAACTTCCCTGCTCCTGTGGAACCAGGAAGCGGATTATCCATTTACAGAGTTCACTGTTCCCCAGCCATGAGCTGTCCCTTTAACCACTGCTAAATTGTTTTCTGACAGCCCTCGCTGCAATTTTATCCCCTGACATTTGATTTACATATGATCTTTAAGCACCAGCACTGCTGTAATAGCTATTTGGTTAATATTCAAATCAGTCCGTGATGTCACATACCTTGATAGGTCATTTCACTGCGGCTCGGCAAAATGCATGTAAAAATAAATGTAGAACTAATGAAATAAACTGATTAAGGGGAGAAATCAATCGCTTTACTGCTGTAGTGAAGATCCAGCAGTTAATTTAGCATGGATCTGCAAGGGTGCACGTTAATAGAACAGGCTCTCATCTAATTGGTGCCACAGTAAATGAAATACAGTAATATTCCATGATGCATTGGAAGAGTTCACTTCATTCTCTCTGCTCTTTCCCGAGAACTGTTTACAGCACAATGGATTCTGTGGATTTATTTATTAATTTCCCTGGCTCAGGAGGCAGAACCTGGCTGGTATCTGTTAACCCCCACAATTAGTGACTCCAACCACCTCCTCACAATGTCTTCTTTAATCGAGACCTGCAGGGCAGGGGAGCAGCTGGGTTTGTTTGTTTGTTTAGAGCTTTGTGAAGTTTTGCCCAGACAGAGGCACTGGGCTGTACCGGGAGCCCCCAGGGTCTCACTGCCCCTTTTCCCATCTTTATGGCATCGACACTTCCCAGCTCAGCCCAGGACACTGAGGGGGACCCAAAGGGCAACAGAGCTGGGGAAGGGTCTGGAGAGTGACTCCTGTGAGGAGCAGCTGGGAAAGGGGCTCAGGCTGGGGAAAAGGAGGCTCAGGAGGGACCTTGTGGTTCTGCACAACTCCCTGACAGGAGGGGACAGGCTCTGCTCCCAGGGAACAGGGACAGGAGGAGAGGAAGCTGCATCAAACTGTGGCAGGTTGGACACCAGGAGGAATTTCCTCATGGAAGGGGTGGTGAGGGCTTGGAAGGGGCTGCCCAGGGAGGTTTGGAGGTGTCCAAGGAATTCCTGGACATGGCACTCAGTGCTCTGGGCTGGTGACAAAGGGATGATCAGTCGCAGGTTGGGCTCATCTTGGAGATCTTTTCCAACCTGAATGATCCTGGGATTCTGTGATCCAACAGTCCCAAAGAGGAGGCTGGGGCCAGCTGGTGACATCCCCTGAGGAAGGGCATCCCTGCATCCCACAGCTCTCCCAGTACCCCAGCCACAAGGTCCCGGCCCCAGCTCACCCTCTGCCCTTGGGGATGAGACAGAATAAACCTGGGGAAGCTTGGAGCAGTTGTAATATTGTAATACCTCAGGAAACTCCGGAGGCTGTGGGAATTTCCCAGCCACACTGCCCTGTTCATTGCAGCTGTCAAAAATATGCAAGAAGTCCCATCTGGTCCCACCAGGTCTGAGCCTGAGCTCTGATCTGGAGGAATCACTTGACTGACTAATTACCACACCCCTTTCCTCCTAATTGAAGGTCAACACATTGAGGATGAGTTACCATCTCAAGTATAACAGAAAACAATAAATATTTGAGAAATGCCACCTTGGAGCAGCTCCTTAGTCCATACTGAGCGGGGGGAGGGAAACAGCAGCAACTTGCTCCAAGACTTGGGGAGTGCCCACTCTGCCACCAGAGACCCCTGCCCTCCCTAAAATTATTTGGCTGTATTAAAAAAAAATAGGGGAAAAATGATCTATACAAAAGCTTTGCATAAAAAAGTGATCAATGCAAATTCCTCAGAGAAAATTGCACCAACAGATGGAATCAACCCATTCCCAGCAAATGCCTCTGGCTGTGCAGATGGTAATTATAGGATGTATGTAAATATGGGAGCGCCAGGAAGCACAGCAACACGCACTGCTGAGCCTGGGCGTTTGGGGGATGCCTGTCCTGGCCCTTCCTGGGCCTTGGGCAAGGGGAAAACAGGATTTGGAAAGGTTTTGGACTGTGCTCCCTCTGCCCTGCAACTGCAGCTGCTGAAACCAACCCCGGCGCTGGCACTGTGCCTCCTCCCTGGGATCCACCACTGAGGTGGGGATGGATTCTGGCCATCCCTGAGAAGCCAGTGGGCTCATCCCCAGCTCATCCCAGGCAGGAGAAGAGCCAGGCCCCAGCACAGCACAGTTTGGGAATGCTGGTGGGATGCCAGTGGCTCAGCCCCACTGCCACTGTCCCTCAGCCCTGTGAGAGCACTGAGGGCATCTGGGCTCCTCCAGCTCCTCCCTGCCACACATCCCCTCCCTCATCCCCCTCACCAGCCTCCTCTTTTTCCCCTCTTATTTTTCCAGTCTGATGTCAAGGATTATTTTCAAGGCTACTGTGTTTTGATTTTATGTTGCTGTTGACTCTGTTGGTTTTTTTTTTTCTCTCTTCTGAGAAAAGTGCTTGCAGAGAGTCTGTGGTAAAATGTTAATTGGAGCCAAGTAATTAGACAAAGATAGTTAGTGATCTCTCCCAAGCAATCAGCTTTTGGTGCTTTGTTTTAGTGCTGTAATAATTACCATCATTCCACAAAGTGCATTTGACAGGAGGGATCCACGTGCAGTGGGGACTGATGGAATGGGGAGCACAGCTCTGGGGACCCTGCCTGGGGTCACAGACATGCTCCCATGTCCCCCCAGCCCTGCTGCTCAGGGCTCAGCTCCAGGCACCTTTTCCTCCCTCCTGCAGCCTCAGGGGCTGTGCCAAGCTCTGTCTGGCTCAGCAGCACGCTCCAGAGCAGCTCCCTGGGACCAGATCCTGTTCACACTTGCAGAACTAGATCCGGATTTATTGCTGCCTTAAAACAAACAAAGAAACCGCACCAAAAAGTTCCAGACAGCCATGGCCTCTTTCTGTGGCCTTCACCCCTGAACATGAGGGGCTTCAGGGGTGAGACAGATCCATCAGGGCACCTCATGGAGCAGGTTTGTGACAGGCTGTGCCCACCCTGTGGCCCCAGCAGAGCCCCCACCCCAAGGGGGTGATGAGTGTCCCACTCAGCAGCAGCCTTTTGTCTGGCTTCAGATTTTCCAGTGTTTAAAAAACGTTTTAGAATTTACACCCCACCACAACCTAAGTGATGTGTTGGTTGAGAATATCTCAGCCTGGGAGAAAGGAATGGTTCTGTCCCTGTTTCTCTCCAGACTCAGCAGGCACTGACTGGAGCAGTAACACACAGACCCAGCAGGCAGCTCCTCCAAGAAGGAATTTTCTCAACAGAAAATCATCAGGAGGTGTCTTCCTGCTCATGGAAACGTGCCTGGAATTGCCTTCACTCTTGCTGCAGAGGGGCTCTGGGTGAGGGAGGTCCCTACAGCCTCCTTATGCAAATAGCCCAGCCCATACAGGCACAGGTACCGGATTCCAGCTGGAAAACTCTCTGGGATGGGAATGGGACACTCCCCTTGGAGATGGGTGATGCAGCACTCCGGGACCATTCCTGCTGCCAGACCCGTTCCAGTCCCAGAGCTGGGGTTGCTGGAGGTGTGTTATGATTGCAGCCTCCCCCAGCCCTGCCAGACTGTCTGGGCTGCTCCAAACAGGGTCCAGGTTAATGGAGGCAACCCAGCAACACTGGGGAAATAAAAATGCTTTCCTTATGATGCAGTGCTGGGAGAAGCAGGAGAGAGCTCCTGACACAGTGCCCTGGAGAGGCCTCCATGGAGAGCAGAGTGAGCCCTGGCACCCAGCCCAGGAGCACCCAGGATCCTTCCCCAAGGAAATGAGCTCCTGCCCATCCACCAGGCACTCCTGGCTCACCCCCTCCCAACCTCAATTTAACCCCAGCACATCCATCACCACCCTGCAGCCATCCCCAACAGGACACAGCCGTGCTGGGAGCCTGGGAATTTCACCACACAGGAGTGTTGTACACGAGGAGCACAAAGGCAGCCGTGCTTGTACATCCCTCCCCTGTGTTTCACACATCAGCTTTCTATCTTTTCATCAGAAACTGCAGACAGATTTTCTCAGCGTGAGAACTGCCATGGAAATTGAAAGACTGTACAGCAAACATTTTTTTCCTTGATGCCCTGTCTAATTGAGCTGCCTTTGATTTTATTAATCTGTTTTTATTAATATCCTGAAGGCAACAGGGGAAAAAAAAAAGAAAGCCTTCACTTTCCGAGCTGGCTGGTGCTGCTGGTGTTCTGTCTTATTAAACAGGGGGTTCTATGTATTTAGGACAGAGCATCCACCTTTCTGAAGGAAAGGGATGAGCCTGAGTATCCTCTGAGGCTGGGAGCACTGGGATTGTTCAGCCTGGAGAAGTCTTTGGAGTGACCTAATTCCAGCCTTCCAGCGCCTCAAGGAAGCCTACAAGGAAGGTGGAGAGGGACTATTTACAAGGGCCTGAAGAAGGGTGAATGGTTTCACACTGCCAGGGAGTGGGTTTAGACTGGACATTCAGATGAAATGATTCCCTGTGAGGGCGGGGAGGCCCGGGCACAGGTTGCCTGGAGAAGCTGTGGCTGCTCCATCCCAGGCTGGATGGGGCTTGGAGCAGCTTGGGATAGTGGAAGTTGTCCCTGCCCATGGCAGGGATGGAATGGGATGAACTTTAAAATCCTTTCCAACCCAAACTATTCCATGATTCTCTCCTCAAGTGATGCAGGGCCAAAAGCCATCTGCTGCCAGGCAGCAGCAGGAGATGCTGGGAAAGGTGCTGTGGATTCCCCCAGGCTCTGGGCTCACCATGGCAGCAGGAACAGGAGCAGGACTCGCAGCTGCTGAGCTGGGTTTTACTGGGGAGCTGTGCAGTAACAGCCTGTGCGGGGTTATTGATGTTCAATCCCTGTAAAATGCACTGACACGGGATATTGCGTGGTCAATAGGTCTTCAGGGTTTTTCCAGTGGTATTAAATATCATTTTAAATGATGTGCCCGTGTACCTTATTAGTTGCTCCCATGGCAGAGCACAAGGAGGTGCGTGGGAAGCTCTGGAGATGGGCACAGAGTGGCCACGGGGCTGGGGAAGGGCAGGAACCAGGAGAAGGAGCCTTGCTGGGAACTGCACCTGCACAGTGCAGTGCCAACTGCTGGAGCCAGCACTGCACTGTGCTTGCAGGGAATGCCACCCAGGTTCCCTCTCCTCCAGCCCTGCAGCCCTGGAGGGATGTCTCCTCACCCAGGATGAGAAATCGCAGAGCCCTGAGCTAACAGGTTCCTTCTACAGCTTTCCCTGTGCTCTCCTCCTTCTCTGAACAAACCCACCCTGGAGCCATTTCCCACCCAGCAGGACCCCCCAGAGCCCAGCACAGACCCCTCCTCAGCAGGACAGGCAGCAGCACCAGGCTGGAGGCAGCGGGCAGTGCCAGGGAAGTGAGGCACTGCTGCCCAGAGCTCCCTGTCACAGGAAAGCTGGAACTGAAATGAGTCACATCCCCTTTGTCCCCCTACCAGGACGCTCCTCCAGCACTTCCTTACAAAGTTGGGGAGGCCAGGAAGAGTGTTTGATTATCTGATTTGAAATACTGCCCTCCAAAGAGGCCTCCCTATTGAAGGAACCATAAAAAGCAGATCTTTCCTAATGTCACTCTTTCCCCGCCGCTCCTCGGAGCCGCCGAGCGCTGCCATTCATCACCCGCGCGACACTTTCATAATGTAGTCCCAGATAATGGCACACCTTCCAACTTTCCAGAATTGGCTGTCAGGGAAATCGAAGGAGACAAGTGTGAGATACGGGAGCAGGACTCCTGGGTGGATACAAGGCACAGGAGCACAGCCCCCCCACCCAGCCCAGCCACGGGGGTCCCAGGGCCGGCTGCTCACGGGGAGGGGACACAGCTGTGGGGATGTGTGGGGCACAGAGGGGCTCTCAGGTCAGCCCTGAGCCCTTGGGGATGTCCTACCACCTCCAGAAATCCCAGAGTCACCAGCACTGTTGAGGCACTGGAAGAGTTTTCCTGGAGAAGCTGTGGCTGCCTCATCCCTGGAAGTGTCCAAGGCCAGGTTGGACGAGGTTTGGAGCAGCCTGGCAGAGTGGAAGATGTCCCTGGGATGGGATGGGATGAATTCTTAATTCCCTTCCAACCCAAACCACTCTGAAATTCTACAATTCTAACACCCCTGCAAGGCAACACCCCATGTCCAGACCTGCCACTTCTTTCCCTTACTCCCTTCTCAGCATTCCCGAGCCAATTCAGCTCTTCCTGATCAATGCTCCAGCTTTTCCTGCCTTTTGTTTAGCCACTGCCTCTCCAGGTGTGCCTATGCATTTCCTGACTTGTCAGCTCATCTTGCCTTGAGGGTTTCTAACACTTAATTCTACCTTGTTTTTGGTCTTTTCAAGAAGAGTTGAATGCTGAGGGACCGCAGACAAATTGGGCACAAAAATCTGCATCTCCACACGTGTATTTTAACAAGCTCCTCAAAAGCTGTTGCAGTGAGCCCTGTTCTGTGCCCAGGCACAGCAGAGGGGGCAGAGGGACCTGGCCAGCACAAGGCCAATGGTCCCAGCCAGAGCTGGGCAAGTCCATCAGGGGCCAAAAACCCCAGCAGAATTCCCTGCTTGCAGGAGGTACCACAGCCCACAAAGATGGAGCTCCCAGGCTTTGGTGGTTTGCTTTAAAATTATAAATTATAAGCACCCTGCTCCTCACAGCCACGTGCTGACACCTCAGGAACACTCTGCTCCTGGGGCTCACACACCTCAGATGGAAACCCTACAGAGCTCATTTTTCTCTTTAAAGGCTGCAACTTCAAGCTTCTTTTTTTCTTTCCTGCCCTTTGCTCCAAAAACTCACAGGTACATTTATGGCAGAGCCAACACCATTAACAACGTGCCTTCAGTGACACTGCTCAGAGACACAGACTCCAAAAGCCAAGAGTTTCAGACAATCACCTTCTGTCTTATCAAATTCTCAAAAGAAGCATTAAAACCAATTAAATACTCTGAGTATTAGTTAGAAAAGGCCCTGAGGCTCAGCACTCACCTGCAAACACACGTATCTTCTTCTCCTATTAAAAATCGTGTCTTTGGTAAGGTGAAAACCTTGGAGCTCCCAGCAGCAGCCCTTGGGCATCACCTCCAAATGAGACAGGCCCCTTCCAGAGCTGCATTTGCCCCTCTGCTCCTGGTGCCTGATTCCCTCCTGCTGCTGTTCCTCAGGCTGAAGGAACTGCCCTCAGCTGGTGTTTGAAGTCATCATTTGGTGATGATGATGATGATGATGATGATGATGATGGGGAGGAGAAGTGGCACAAGTGAGATGGTGCCACGCTTGGGGGCTGTCACTGGCCCCTGGACGTGCCCTGTGTGGTGGTGGTGGTGCAGGGCTTGCACGTTTTGGGCTGGTTTGCACCTCCCGGGGCTCAGCGTGCTCAGAAGGGAAGAGAAAGTGAGCGCTGCCAGCTGGGTGCCTTATCTTTGTCTTTAAATTAATATGATTTTGTCAGGTTTATGAAAAATAATATAGCATGTTATTTTTCATAAGCCTGACTGATATCTCCATTTCCCATGGTTCAGCTCAGGCCATAAACATGACCCTGCTTGAGTGATTTCACCTTCTCCATTGAGCAGGGAGCCTCGGCAGCACTCAGACCAAGGTCCTGACTGATTATCGACAAATTAAAAATATAAGCTATTGACCAGACACTGAGATAGAGTCCCTGAGCCGGTGCCCGGAATCTCAATGAGGGTATTGAAGTGGTGCCGATCGATGCCGCAGTCACAGCCCCGCTGGCCGCATGCATAATGCGGGGTGGGGGGTGCGGGCTTAAGTAAATAGTTGTTCAAATTAACGAGGGTGCTGGGAGACGCAGCCCCTCGGCTTCCTCAGCCAGGGATGCGAGAAAGGCAGCGAGCACCCAGCAGCACCTTCACCGCCTGTGTGGGGTGCAGGAGGGATGGGCATGGGGGATGTGGGCGAGGAGCCCTCCCAGGTTGTTGCTGAGGGGCTGCTTGTCCCCTCCATGTGGCTCTGCCCAGCGCCTGGGGGCATTTCTTGCCATCCATCGCCAACCAGCAGCGGGCAGGGCTTTGAGGCACCGTCAGATGGGCGCTGGTGGTCTCAAATTCCATGTTCGCTCAGCCAGGGCTGGCCCCCGTGGGGAGCTGGGCACAGCTCCCCTGTGTCTCCCCTGCACCGGTCTGCTCCCGGTTCCCATCCAGAGCAGGCATCCTTTGTTTGCTGCTTAGGTGATATCTTGGCTGTCCTGCTAATGCTTGGTGACGTTTATATTCCTTTAATCGATATTAATTATCTTTTGTCCCAAGCCAACAAACCCCATTTTTTCACTCCCTCCCCATTGCTCGGGGACAGAGGGTGCTTTATTCTGACGGTGGCACCCACATCACCCGACGGTGGCATCACCAGAAACCTCCCACTGGCCTCATCCTCTCCAGCTCTGCCTCCTACATCTCCAAAATTCCATTTTCTTCCAATTGCCGGGATACTGGGATGGAGGAGCCAGCAGAGCATCCCGGCTCCGCTGCTCCTCAAGAGTTAAACGCGCTCGGCAGCAGCAGCAGCGTTTCCTGGCAGCACCGGCGGCAGCTCCGCGCAGCGAGGCCCCGAGCGCGGCCTCTGGGGACGGCGCCGATCACATCGCTGCCTGCATGTTTGAAAACACCGATGTCAGCGAGGCGGCTGCCGGCAGCTCGCTGGCTTTCCTGGCACTGCTGATGGACAGGGTCAGATCCCAGCAGCTGTTGGGAAGGGAGAGGCGCACTCAGCAGCTGTGCAGAGTGATGGAAACCGCCCGTGATGGTGCCAGCCGCGGGACCGGGCGGCTCCATCCCGGTCCTGATTTTGGGAGAGATGCTCTGCCGGCTCTCCATCCCCAGTTCCGTTTTTGGGAGAGATGGTCTGCCGGCTCTCCATCCCCAGTCCCGTTTTTGGGAGAGATGCTCTGCCTGCTCAGTATCCCCAGCTCCGTTTTTGGGAGAGATGCTCTGCCGTCCCAGCCTCCCCCAGTTCCGTTTTTGGGAGAGATGCTCTGCCTGCTCAGCACTCCCCAGTTCCGTTCTTGGGAGAGATGCTCAGCCGGCTCAGCATCCCCCAAGCTCCGTTTTTGGGAGAGATGCTCTGCCTGCTCAGCAGATGCTCTGCCTGCTCAGCCTCCCCCAGTCCCGTTTTTGGGAGAAATGCTCTGCCGGCCCAGCACTCCCCAGTCCCGTTTTTGGGAGAGATGCTCTGCCGGCTCAGCATCCCCCAGTCCCGTTTTTGGGAGAGATGCTCTGCCGGCCCAGCATCCCCCCAGACCCGGCTCGAGGGAAGCAGTGCCAGCTGCCGAGGCTGGGCACGGGACGCGGGTGTCACCGCTGTGATGCGGCTCTGAGCAGACCCACCAGGGTGTTTTGTGGCTGATTTGGGCTGGATTTGGCACTGGGCAGTGCCTGTTCCAGCGCTGCCTCTCCTGACGCCTCTTGCTGTGTCCGGAGCCCCAGCGATGCAGGAACCATCGAACTCCCCCGAGCCTGATTGCAGCCTCCAGTCCCCCTCCGAGGAGCAAACACATGCCAGGGGTGACTTTTGTTTTCCCAAAACCCCCGATCCTGGAGTCCTGTGAATCTCAAACAGCGCTGGTTTTATGGGAATGTTTCCAGCCCTTTTACTGCACAGAAATGTGGAAAAATAGTCAAGAGGGAAAAAAAATCCAAACAAACCTCTATAAAAATAAAAGCAAAACTGGTGTTAATTTTTAATATCATTGTCTTTGAAGCAGGATTGTGACAGCTGAGCTGCCTCTCAGTAATTCAGCACTTGGAGATGGCGCTGGACGAACACGGGAGGTGCAGACACCTGCACGTCGTGTTTCGCACCGGGTTCCCATTTGAGGCTCGGATTCCTCTCCCTCGCTCCGCTGATGGCTTCCTCGGAGTGCACGAGTGCACGCAGTAATGATGTGGAATTATGCAGCAGGCAGCTAATCACAGCAGCACTGCTCGGGGGCGGGGGCACGGCTGGAGCAGCCCCCCCGTTTTATGGAGCGCCGGGCTGCAGTTCCAGCACTGAGGGGAGCTTTAAGCAGGGAGCAGCTACTAACAGATTCATTTAACTTGCTCCAGAGCAACTATAAAAAATCAATTTAGTTCACCAGGCGGCTTGAACTGATGCCAGTGGCAGGGAGCACCTCCCAGCCGAGAGCTCTCCAGCTCTGAAGCACCGCAGGGATATTGCCGGGGCTGATTCAACAGCAGGTGATGATACAGAGCCTGGCTCCGCGTTTCTGGGAAGGCAGAGGCTGCTGGCTGCCACAGGGTCCAGACACAGAATCCCAGAATCCCAGAGTCATTTAGGTTGGAAAAGATCTCCAAGACCAACCTGTGAGCTACCGCCCTCCTTGTCCCCCAGCCCAGAGCTCTGTGTGCCACGTCCTTCGACACCTCCAGGGATGAGGACTCCTGGGGACGTGGGGAACATGGGCAAACATTCCCAGAGAGAGGATTGTGCTGGTGGGAAGGTCCCTGTCCCTGCCAGCCCCACAGCCAGGAGCCATCGAGAGTGCTGGCAGTGACCTTTTAGTGCTGGTGGCCCGTGCTCCATGGGAAGGTCAGCCCAACCTTTCCTGCTCTCTCCTCATGATGAAGATGTTCTCTTCAGCCATGGAGCTAAAGAGAAGAGCCCTAGAGCCCTGAGGAAATCTCAGGAGTTATTATCAGCCTGAAAACTGAACCGCTGGCAGAGCAATCCCTGCCCTCCCATGCACATTGTCCCTGTGTCACCGTGTCCCCGCTGTGCCAATGCCCGGGTGTGGCAGCTCGGTGGGAACACAGCGGCTGCTCCTCGCCTTCGGAGCCCACCCAGGCTCGGGTGTCGTGACATTTCCGTGTGCGGGATCAAGCAGCAGGAGTGCTGAGCCCTCCGCTCGGGTGCTGACACGAAGCTCTGGCACTGCACCATGAAATATTCATCGTGCCCCGTCCTGCTGTGCTGCTGCTCCGGCTGCGCCTGGCGCTGGCCCCGGTGCCGCGGCAGCAGCCGGAGCTGAGCGCCCGGAGCCCTCCCGGCGAATGCAGAGAATCACCCGCCTGTATTCCTTCCTGCGGCCGCAGGGTTCATTAGGACAGCTTCCAGAGTGGATTTGGGTCCTGGTGAGCTGGCCTGGCCAGCACCTGCCTGAAGGAACCACTTAAAATCCTCATTAAATCCACTTTAGAGAGCAGCCAGAGGAAGGGGCAGCAATGCCAAGAGAGGGCACTGGGAGCATTTGCCTGGCACTTGTCAGTAGAGCAGAGGAAAGGGAGGTGTTCATATCGAGGTGGGCAGAAGTCAACCTGGCCAGGTGGGTCATTCCAGCCCTGCATCCTCAAGGAAATTCTTCACAGCAGCAGCTGGTCCCTGCTCTGCCCTCATGAGGTTCAGGGGGAGCTGCCAGCCCCTGGCTTTGCCATCTGCATTTCTCTGGGTCTTTCACTGCTGAGCAGAGCCCTGTGGGTCCTGTTTCTCCTCACAGTCACCGTGTCCCTGAAGGGAATCAGGGCTGGGATGTTCAGCACCAGGGATCCCGGGCTCTGCATCACTGATATCTGCCAGGGAAGGGCAACGTGGAGCAAAAACCTCCCAGGCTCCCATTAGAGCTGCTTCATCACATGGAGGGGAAAACGATCTGGGGCAGAGAAGGGGCTGCAGGAGGGAAGGCCAATCCCTCCTGGCATTTCACCATGGACCAGCAATGGGGCAATGGAGCTTCCTCACACTGCAAAGCCTGAGCAAGCCCCTGGGACAGCACACCTGGGCATGGAGAGATGATCCCACCTACTCATGCTACAGCTCAGAGGCAAAAATAGAGTCGGATGAGGAAAGGAGGATTTTCAGGAATGCATTAAGCTGAGCGGGTGAGAAAAAGAGTGGGCGAGGGGCTCCTGTGAAGCTCAAACGCTGCCTTTCGTGCACTTTCTAAATGTGGCTGCTCCTTCCCGATCCAAGTGACGCTTCTGTCTCTTACGTGGGTGGCAGCAAAGGGGAGGCTCTGCAGGAGGGGAGACAGAGCCAACCCCTGGCCCCATCCCCATTCCCTTCCCAAGGGAAGTGTTCCAAGAGGAAAATGTTAACCCATCCCAAACCCAATGTGGTGACACAGCAGCGAGTGGCAGAGGGGGAGACACCACATACCACTGAAGAGGTGCTGCTGGGACTGTGCAACACAGCTGTAGCCATGTGTCCAAACAGGCTCAGAGTAACCATAACACCCAAAATGCCACCTCCAGTCAGGTCATGGGTGTCTCTGCCACAGAGAAACCTCAGACTGCAGCTCCTGAGCCTACAAAGGGGGATGTGAGACCATGGGAGCCGTGGCACTCACCATCCTCACCTGGGAGCACCCACGGGAGCTGTGGGACTCGTTGTCCCTGCCTGGGAACACCCACAGGAGCTGTGGGACTCGTTGTCCCTGCCTGGGAACACCCACAGGAGCTGTGGGACTCGTTGTCCCTGCCTGGGAACACCCACAGGAGCTGTGGGACTCGTTGTCCCTGCCTGGGAACACCCACAGGAGCTGTGGGACTCGTTGTCCCTGCCTGGGAACACCCACGGGAGCTGTGCTGACAGCAGCTCCTCAGGAAAAGGCCAGCAGAGCCTCCTGCCAGAGGACAGCCAGGAAGGAATCAGAAGGAAACTCGAGCAGCATTTGTATTCCCAGCAGCCCTGTTCTATTCAACTTTACTTTTAAATGTGTTCCTTAAGTTTCTTTTCTCCTCCTGAAAATTTTCCTACAGTGAAAAATAATGCAAAGCGCAGGCTGGAAGGAGCAGGCGCCTTGCATCTCAATGACACCTTTAATGTGCCTGTGAATGGAAAGGCTCTTGCTCATTCTGCTCCCATCAGCTGCATTTGGCTGCTCTGGATGGAGCAAGGCAATCATTAAACCCGACTGAACTGGACACACAAGCCAGAGCAGCACAGCCAGGTATGGACTTTGGTGACCAGGTCCCCAAGGAGAGCCAGCTCCCACAGTCGTGAAGAGTGGGTGGGGACAGACCCAGCACAGGGCACCCCAAAGACCCTCCCCAGAACCCCCTGTGTGTGTCCAGATTGGGGTCAGCCTCTGGGGATGCTGCTGTGCCCAAGCAGAGGGACAGACTGCCAAGGTGACACCCTGCACTACCTGGCAAGGTTCTCCTTCTCCCATCCCAGCTTTGTCTCCCCTCTCCCATCTCTTCTCTGCTCTCTGCCAAGGATGGAGGGAAGGTCCAGAGGGCTTGGCCAGAGCCCTGTCCTGGCTTGGAGGGCTGGAAGCTTCAGGGAAGGGCTGAGTTTCCCTCCAGGTTCTTCTCCATAGGGATCTGATGTTTTCTCTCTTTCTTCTGGGACTCTTGGCCAGGCAGCCCAGGCAATTCTGGGATTCCATGATTCCATGAGTTCCTGGGCTCCCAGCACTGGTGGAGCTGCAGCAGCTCCTGCAGAGGAGCCCACAGCAAATCTGAGCCAACATCAGCCTGCAGCACCCTCGGGACAAAGATCCCAGCACGACACACAGGTGAGAAAAGCTGGTGTTCCCCACACTCACCATGGGGTTAATTAAGCCAGCACTGCTCTGAGCCTCAGCAGAGTTGTGTTATAAATAACTTGAGGACACAAGTGTCACTGTGGGTTACTCTCATGCAGACAATGCACTGGCCCAGGCTGCCACTGGCAGGGCCACTCTGCTGCTAATTAGTTTAGTTCTCAGCTGTTGTGCCTTTTTTTTCTGTTTACTTAATTAATTCTGTGAATTTTGTATTCTCACTTAAACCTACTCTTTTTTTATAGAGCAATCACTACTAAAAGATGAATTTTTTATAAGTTTGCCTTTGTTACTTTAAATTTTTTATAAACTTCTTACCCTTAAGGAATAATTCTTATAGCTGGCAATAAAGTATGTTAATTCCATTTGAAAAGGGAAATGTAAGTTTGTATTTTATGAAACACATATACACACACATGCACACACAGTGCCAAGCTTTCTGGGGTGCTGAGGGTTGTCCCAGGATCATGAGGGGAGGGCAGGGGGCTGTGGTGACCCCTGGGTGTGGCTGTAGGGGAGCACTGTCAGTGCACCCCGTGTCCATCCCAGCTGGAAATCCTGCTCCCACTGCCCTGCCCATCCTGGAGCTGTGAGTCTGAGCTGCCAGCCCAGCTCTGCCCAGTCTCAGGGTCTGTTGTGTGGCACTGGGGGAGGCTGTGCTGAGCTCACAGCCAGGGCAGCAAGCAGATCATCACTGGAGCCTCAGCCAGCTGCGAGCTGTGCCCAAGGCCCTGTGAAAATCCTGTGTTTTCATGGCATGAACAGCAACTCGGATTTGTCTCAGCTCAGTGGTTCAGCTGCCTGGGGCCAGCCGGGGGTGTCCCACACTCCCTGACAGGGTGATGCAGGGTGGCAGCACAGGGGTGTCCCCAGCAGCTGTGACAGTGATGGCCAGGGCTCCCTGCCACCTGCTGCAGGTCAGCTCTGCTCCCACAGCCCCCTCTGACCAGAGACTCGTGGGCAGAGGTGGTGCTGGCAGTGCCAGCCCAGCCAGCTCCGTGCCACAGGCCAGAGTGTGCCCTTCCCCTTGGCCACCTGGACATTAAACCCCTTTTTCACTTCGAAACCACTGCAGATTTTTATTCCTTGGGATGGTCACGTCAACACAGAACATCACAGAATTACTGAACGACACAGAACGCAGATCTGGTGCCACCCGAGGGGCTGCAGGGTGTTGATGCCTCAGAAAGCACGAGCTACTGAAGGAGATAAAGAATGTTTTCCCCTGTTTTCCCCTTTGGACAAGTAACCAGCAGCGCCCTGACATGTCCTCAGGTGAAGGCTGCTTGTCTGAAACGATCAAATAAACGAGCAAGCGGAGGGCAATCAGCAGGGACAAAGACACGGATGTTCCCTCTCGGAGAGCAGCAGAGCACAGGGATGTGAACAGGAATCGGGACACACACACCTTGGCTGGACACTGCTCTGTCCATGGAGCACGGCCGCGGTGGCCCAGCCCCAGCAGGGATGTGTGCTATGACACTGGGGGGACCCCTCTGGTTTGGGGATAGGGTGAGTGTGAGCTCAGCACGGGCTGGGGGAGGCTCCTGCCCCTGAGGGAGACGCTGATCGTGTGTGAGCATCTCTGCTGGGCTGGAGCCACGGACAGCAGGGCATTCCTGACAGCCCAAGCCTGGCTTTGGGGCAGCCCAGCTCCCAGAACTGGTGGGTGCCAAGGGGCAGCTGGGATCAGCTCACAACCCATCCTCACTCCTCATTCTCTGCACATGAAATGGCTTTCAATTTTTGGAGTTTTCTTTTTTTTTTTTTAATTATTTTTTAATTTTTTTGGCATCCTGCTTTCCTTGCTTGCATCTCCGCCATTTGCTTCCAAAAAGGATTCTAGCAATTAATGTTTGCAGACCTGTGGGAAAAAGCACAAAAGCACCCCCTGCTTCCACCCATGCTCTGTTCTCACCCTGAGCTGGGGCCAGGCCCCTGCCCTGCTGCAGCAGGACCACCCTGCCTTCTCCAGGGATTATTCACCTGCATTGATCTGGTTACATCCCATGCTAGGACCCTCAGGCTGGACAAGAAAAGAGCTCTTTGTTCTTCTCCAAAATCCTTGCCAGGGATGTGACTTACCTGGAGCAGCATCCCCTGACCTGCCTGGCTTCCCAGGCTGCTCCAGGTCACCCCTCAGGTGCCACCAAAATCCCAGGGGATGCAGGAGGAGCCAGCCCTCAGCTCCCACATGGTCAGGACCATGACAGGACCAGGCTTTCTCCCATCACCTGCTTCCCTTGCAAAGCCTTCTCAAACCAAACTGTGCCACGGCTCACACGCTCCTGGTAAATGGTTTAGGGCAGAAAATGCCCGTGTCAGCCTCTGTCGAAGATGATCTATGAGTGCTCAGTCTCACTCAGGCTCCTCAGGAGCAGATCAATGGGCTACTGGGGCTCCAGACTAATAAATAATAACAACGATAAAAATAAAATATAACTGGTAGTAATGCGGTGTGTTTGTTTATAGGACACATTCCTCACCCTTAATAGAGGCTTTGCTATCCAGCTTAATTAAAAGTGACACAAAAATCCTCTTCTTTCACATTTGACTCAGAGCTGGCTGCTTTCTCTTTTGGACAGAGGCCAGGGTGTGGTGGTGGCGTGGCTGGTGCTGGGGACATTGCTGCCCTCAGTGCCCTGTGAACCCATGCAGAGAGGGGTGAATTGGGAGAATATCCAAAAACTGCACACACAAAGCAGCAGGCAGTGCAGCCCTGCAGGTGTAACTCACCCTGATTTTTCCTCTGTGGGTGTGAGCATGAATGACCCAAACACCATGGCTTGCTCACATCTCTCCTGGACTGCTCATTAACACCCTGTAATGAGCTTTTTCCTGGCTGTTTAGGATCCCTGAACCTAAAGAGTGCAAACAAGAAGCCCCTGAGTTTGCAGCCTCACACTTTCCCGGAAGGAGAGGGATAGAATGCTGGAACTGCTCAGCTGAACACCACAGAGTCAGGAATATCTCTGCTCCAGGTTGTCTGAGAGCCCCAGACCTACCAGCTCCTGTTCTTCCCTTTCCTGGGACCATATGTGTCCAGCAAGGCATCCTCAGCCAGAGCATTGTCAAAGTCAGTGCCTGTCCCAAGTAAAATGTGTCTGAATCCCAGAATCGTGGGATCCTTTTGGCTGGAAAAACTCTCTAAGATCATCGAGTCCATGCCACAGCACTGCCAAGACCACCACTAAACCATGTCCCCAAGTGCCACCTCTGCACACACGGCTTTTAAATCACTCCAGGGACAGTGACTCAGCCTGTGCTAGGTCTGGAAAATATTTTCAATGGGAAAATCTTTCCTAATACCCAGTCTAAACCTCTAAATCTCAATCCCACTGCTCTCACCTGCAGCAAACACTGGGAGTGACCTGTCCAAAATTGTAGGGAAGGGAAGCTGTGCACACCTGGCCTGTGTCTGGCCACAGCCACTGCAGGAATCCCTGGGAGCAGCACAATCCAAGCAGGAGCTTCAAACACCACTGGAAATCAAGAACCAGCTCATTTTAATCTTTCCTGCTTTGATGGCTTCAGATCTGTATTAGCACAGGATGTTTTTAATGTCTCATCTGCAGCGTTTTGTTTTGCCTTTAATCAAACAAGGTGGGATAACCAGGAGGGTACAGCACGGCTCCCTCCTGCTGTGCCTCTGCAGCTCGATACTCACACACACCAAGGCTCAATTATTTGTTATACAGTGTCTAATATTTTCTATAGCAAACAGAGTTTTATTATCAGTTAATGTATTGATAAAAGAGCGGGAGTTAGTTGATTGAATATGTAATAAACACAGAAATATACTTGAACTATCGATTGCTGCAGTTGCTTACGTGCACTATTGATATCCCGGGTGCAGATTCGCCCTCAGACTGTTGAGTCATGAAACGCCCATCATCATCTTTAATAATAAAGGGTGACTATTTTTGAACACTTCACAAGAAAAAAAAAATCCATTTGCTAAATGGGTTTGTGCGTATTGCTGGGACTGCTCATGTGGAAAGTGTGAGAGAGGAGGGAAGGGAAAGGTGCCAGCTCTCCACGTGCCTGAGGAAATGCACGCTCCACTGGGAAACCCGCATTAGCCACAGCATCAGAGCCACAGCAAAGCACCAGTGAATGCCCTGTGGATGCCAAAGTGGCCAAATCCACGTCCCCAAAGTTTGGATGTGTGGATGTCAGGGTGCCCCTCATCACTGGACCACAGTGCTGAAGCGTGGGTTGGCCACAAGTGGGAATGACACAATTTTCTGTGTAATCCTGAAATTCAGGGAGGGAAAAGAGGTGGGGACCCACGCCTGGCTGCAGGAAGGACAACACCATCCCAGCTCTGGACAGTGCCTGCAGGGACTGCCCAGGTCTCTGGCTGTTTTTGGCAGAGGATTACCACTTCCAGCGGGAATTTTGCTTCCAGGTTTTTCCTAGGAACACTGGGGACCAGAGCTGGAGTTTGTGTTTGTAGGGAATTGGAGATGCACACACGGGTCCATCGAGCTCATTCCAGCCTGAGCCGTCTCCGGCCAGCATAGGGCAGGGGAGAAGCCACACCTTTGGAAAAGCCTTGTGTGAGTGAGGGGGTTGGAATTAGATGATCTTTCAGGTCTCTCCCAACCCAAAATATTCTGGGATTCTACAGTCCCTCCATTCCTACCAGCAAATCGTAATCACCCTTTTCTACCTGTGCAAAAAGAGGTTAAAGGGTCTGAGGGGGATAATTTCCAAGTCTTGGTGTCTTCCCCTGTGAATTCCTGGACATCCCAACACACGTGGGGGTGTCAAACCCAGCCCAGTCCCCCTGTTTGGCAGTGCTGGGTGTCAGCTGGCTGCAGTCCCTGTCTGTGCGTGCCGCCCTCGTTTGCGGCAAAGGTAAATTCCTATTTAAATCACTTCTTTGACATTTCAGATCGGTAGCAGCACTTTGCAATTACCAGGGGATAAGAGTGCACACACGACAGGGAAGCTTAGGTGACCTGCAGCAACCTGTTAAGTGCATTTACTTATTTGCAGAAAAGAGAGAGGCAGAGTAATGAACTGAAAAGCTCTGACGAGGAAAACTCATTGTCTCGCCGTGACTTCCAGATTAAATCCAGCCCCAACCGTGCTGGGCACGGCTCCCCGTGACCCTCCCCATGCCCGAGGCGCTCTGCTCATCACTCTCCTCTCGATCCGTAATTCCTGGGTGGGTGGGAAGCAAAGGATGCGATTCCTTTCCCAGTCGTGCAGATTCCTGGGCAGCGCTGCCAGAACCCCCCTGACAGAGCAGTGCTGTCCCCGTCCTTGTCCCCATCCTCAGGTCAGTGCTGCCAGAGCAGTGCTGTCCCTGCCCTTGTCCCCATCTTCAGGGCAGTGCTGTCCCTGCCCCCCTGACAGAGCAGTGCTGTCCCTGCCCTTGTCCCCATGCCCCAGGGCAGTGCTGTCCCTGCCCTTGTCCCCATCCCCGAGGTAGCACTGCCAGAGCCCCCCTGACAGAGCAGTGCTGTCCCTTCACTTGTCCCCATGCCCGGTCACTGCTGCCAGAGCCCCCCTGGCCAGGCAGTGCTGTCCCTGCCCTTGTCCTCATGTCCGGTCACCGCTGCCAGAGCCCCCCTGGCCTGGCAGTGCTGTCGCTGTCGCTGTCGCTGTCCCCAGGGCAGCGCTGCCGTAGTGGCGCTGGCTCCGGGGCTAATTCCTAAGGTTACATCCCATGAAAGGTAGCTCTCAGTGGAAAGACGAGCCCGGCTCTTGAAATCCTATATCCCCCCACGTTCGGTGCACAGCTGCCCTTGTGTCTTTATTAACAGCCTCTCTCTGTGCTCCCATTCTAACGTTTCCTCTGCCTCCCCACCCTAACCCCGCTCCCTCTCCCCGCTCGGAGCCCGTGTTCAATTAATGCCTAATCTCCATGACTCTGAGCCGGGAGGCGGATCAGTTACTGCCACCAAGAATGACTCCATTTACGGGGCTCTTTCAGCGGCCGCAATGTGATCCCGAGCCCATGACTTTCCCAGTCCATTCACAAAGTCCTTCAGACACCCCCCTCATTAAAAGGTCTCTCCTGTCTCCTTCGGCCCCACCTTACCGAGCACCGGAGAGGAGATGCTTGCACTGTGTGGAATTTCTCCCACACAAAGGCCATCAAGCAGCTCCGGGGAGCACATCCCTCCTTTGCCATCTGTTCTGAGTATTGCAGTGGTCTGGAAGGTGATGGCAAACCCCAAAACTCAGGGAATTGCTGGCCCAGCTGAACCCTGAATGTGCTGCAAGGAGCAGCTCAGAAGAGTGGTGTCAGCTCAAATGTGCTTGGTGAAAATGGGAGGAAAGGAAAGATTCCCAGATTCAGTCACGGTGGGAAAAGCTGCAGTGGGAACGTGGTGGTCCCACTGTGTAATGAAGGAAAAGCCAAGGAGAGGGAAGGCAGACGGGATTTCCCCATCCCTGCTGTCAGAGGAGGCTGGGGAGAGGTGAGGGCAGCACAGAAGATTGAACTGGAAAGGGGAAGGAGGATGGCCCTGAACCCACCAGCTCCCTCCCAGCTTGAGAGGATCCAAGGGTGGTGACAGGGAAGATGGGATGGAGGAAAGGACACTGGGAACTGAGCCTGGCATGGCCAAAGGAATCATGTGCCCCAAATTTATCTACCCTGCTTTTTAGACAAGTCTGTGATGCAGTAGCCAAAACTCATTGCAAAGGTGTTTCTCAAATTATTGATTTATTGGTCATAAACTGTAGGGAGTTTATTGGTGATAAACCGCCTGAGAACAGGTGGGACTGAAGGATTTGTGTTGGCTGTGTTGTGCCAGCCTGGAGAGATGTGATGGGCACAACCCTTGGCTGTGCATCCTCACCACTTCTAGTTTTAATTTAGATTAAATGCAAATTGTCCAAGTCACTGAATTTACATGTTTCTGGCTGTCTGTATTTGGCATTTTATTTGCACAACTGGAAACCCTTCTGACCTTTTACACCAAATAGATTTTGGATCCTGGGAAATCAGAGAATGAATTGTGTTCATCCAAAATATTTTCACCCCATAGAAGCAACGAGGGCATCTCACCAGCCTTCCCCCCAGCAGGAAGGCTCTGGCTTGGGAAAGGAGCAGAATTAATTCCAGGTAAATATTAGTGCTGGGTAAATGGTAAAAAGTGCAGAGAGTACTTTTTCAGGTTCAAAATATACCTTTGATTTGGCTGGATTGTTCAGCAAACCTCATGTATTGATTTGAAGGTTTAGAGGCTATTAAGAAAAATTCTCTGCCCAAGAACTTGAAACCAGTCAGAGTCTCTGGAACAGCTCACTAAGAGCAGAGCCAAAGAATGAGAGAACCACAGAATCATGGCATGGTTTGGGTTGGAAGGGAACTTAAAACTCATCTTGTTCCACCCCCCTGCCATGGGCTGCCCACCTCTCTGAGTCAGTTATGAAATTATCTTCGCATTTGGGGGCAAAGAATTAAATATTGAATTGTGGTAATGGCCATCATTTGCATTGAAATGTTTTTCCGAGCACAAATTCCTCACTAAATGACACCAAAGGCATTTGAGAATGATGAATTTATCTGAGAGCATTGCTTTCTGTGCTGCTGAACGTCCTCACCAGAAAAATGGCTAAATTTAGCAAATATTAAAAAAACCAAACCCAACACAAAACCCAAGAAAAATAAAAAATCTCTTTCCTCAGCAATAATAAATACAGTGGGCAATAAAGAGGAGTGTGAGGCTGTGAGGGGTATTGTGGTTTGATATGTAGCAGAAAGTGAATGAGGCATTTTTATACATCAAAAATGCCCCAATCCTGGTGTGTTACACACACTGTGCTGTGCCTGGGCTGTCCATGGGCAGAGATTCACTGTCACACACAGCTCCTGTTCTGCACAGAGCTTTCCCACCCAGGGAATCTTCAGGTGTCCCCTTTGCCTGGGGAGTTCCTGGTGTCATTTATCTCACACACGGATACAATTCCTTCCTGAGACTGGGCTGTTCCCTGTTATCTTTCCTGTGCCAGTGGAAGATGCTCCTCTAATCCCTTAAAATTTTGTCTCCTGCTTTCCTTCCCAAGGCAGTGCCTTTTCCATCTGGGTGCTGCTCAAAATGGGAAGCCCCAGCCTTTTCCCTTTGCCAGCTGAATTTTATTTCTCACCATTTCCTTTCAGCTCTGAATGCTGGTTTTATGCCTGCTCAGTCTGCTCCTCTGTGGAGATAACCCCATGACTTGATTTTCAAGTACATTTAGTGTCTAGACAGGGCACTGGATGCTTTGTGCTTCCCTCCCCATTCCCTTGTTGGTTCAGGCACGAGGCACTGTCTAAATCCCAAAATTCTAAATCCCAAAATTCTAAATCCCAAAATTCTAAATCCCAAAATTCTAAATCCCTTGCCACATCCACCCCTCTGGTGCCCCAAAGTCTCTGGGCCATTCTTCTGCCAGATTTTCTTCTCACTCTACTCATAAATAACCAGGAAAAAAAAAATCTGTGGTGGGATATGGTGATTGTAAAGGAGGAGGAAAAAAAGGAGCAGCCACCCTGGTGGGAGCACCCAGCCCTGGGAGCCCCTCTCACCCTCTGCAGCATCTCCAGGAGGAGCAAAGCTCTGCCCCTGCCTCAGGCATTCCCGCTGCAGGGATCAGCACACATCCCTGGGAGCTCCAGCACGCATTCCTGCTCTCCATCCATACATCAGGACAACCCAATTAAGTCATTTACCGGGAGGACCTGGAGATGGCAGCAACATATAATCACAAACATAAGCAGTTTGTACATGGTAATTATATATTCTATTTTTTTTTTTTATCAGTGCAATACAGACAGAAGATTATTTTATGCTTGATATCATTCTAATTTTTGATCCATTTTCCCCCCAACTTAAAAAGGATTAAGATTTGGCTTCTGGTAATAACTTTGGGAATGCCAACTCCTTAAGTATTGTGCAGCATTGTATTAAACTGATTATTAGGTACTTTTGCTTATTGTTAACACCATTCCTCTTCTCTGGGCCAACATCTGAGACATTGGAAAGCAGATGGTTTGAATGGTCAAGCTGAAAGGCCAGAATATTTTTAAATCTGTTTTAAAATAAAACATGTTCTTGCTTTAAACTCCATCTGATAAAACAGAGTGCAGTAGATCGGCAAGGAGAGAGGAAACGCCGTGCCTGGCTTTGATCATTTTCAAAAGGAATTGTCACGTGTGATTTTCCAGAAGATGAAGGCACCAGGTGAAACTATTTCATATCCCGAGACCTTTCCTCTGCTGAGGCAACATCTGCTTCTCATTTTCTGCAGGTCTGGAGGGCAGCCTCACCCCCCCAGTGCCACCAGTCCTGCCAGGGGTGTCAGTGGCCAGCTGAGGGTGGAAAGGAGGGCGGAGGGGAGATGAAGAGGAGTTCACCCCTGTCAGATGAGGGGTGGGCAGGCAGGGGGTCCCTGCCAGCCCCTGGTGACACAGGGACCAGTTCCTGATGGGAAAGGAGATCCTGATGGGAAAGGAGAGCAAGGCAGGGTAGGGAATTGTAAGCCTTGGGAATGTTCCTCCCCAGGGACTCCAGGGAAGGCTCTGAGGGGTTGCCCTGGGTGCAGAGGGACCCTGGAGGCTGCAAAGGGTGCTTTACATTCCTGCTCCTCAAAAGCCTTCTCCTCTCTCCTGATGTTTTTCCTTTCTTCCCAGCATCCATCCCTGCACACATCCAATGACTCACTGCCCTCCCACCACGCAGCAGTGCCCATGGAAAGGGACAGAAGAGCTGGAAATGGGAAAAAGCTCCTGGAGGGGATGGTGGCAGAGCCCCCCATGCCATCCCCTATGGTCAGAAGCCTTCCCTGTGCCATGGGACACCCAGAGCCAGGGTGGCACATTCCCACCTCTCTGGCAATGAGGGACAGGGTGGGATGGTGCCCATGGCAAGGGGACCATGGTCACCCTACACATCCAAGGGTGGCAGGTCCCTTCTTCCTTGTGTCCATGACCCAAGGGTTGGTCCCACTTGTCCCAACCCTGCCACAAGGATGTGCAGGATGCTCCCAAATCCCAGAAACGTGGCTGTGACACAACCCCCACCCATTTCAGCACTCCAAGGCATCCACCTAAAACCAGGCTATGGTCAAAGCCAACATTAGTTATAACTAGTTCCTTAATAGCTGAAAATAACTAATGCAATGCTCTCCGTTTGGTGCCAGTAGGGAACAAGCCTGGAGTAAATGAGCTCATGGTTGGGAATCAAAGATTAACAGACTATTGAGGAGTAATTTCTTCTCCACATGAATTAGCAAATCGTGGGTAATTATTGTGGACAGAGCTAGGCAGGTTCATTTGACTAGGTCAGTTAAGAAAAGCCTGGGATAATTAAATTGTCTCTAGAGCCAGCAACAATGCTGGAGTTGGAAAAGGCCCTTTCTGCCTTGCTGTTGCTCTTCTAGATAAATCATACCTGCCCTTAGTGCCAACCCTGGGGGCAGATCTGCACTAGCAGAGATGTTTTTTTGGTTATTGGTTTGTCTGGTGACATACTTAGCCCATTTGGGGATGACTGGATCCAGGACCACAGCCAGGCTGGTCCCAAATGGGGTTCTGGTCACTCACCCCTGCTGCTCTCAGAGCCATCCTTGCCTTTTGCAGGGGGCTGGGCAGGGAGGTGACAGCCATCCTCTGCAGTGTGACAGGTGCTGAAGCTGGTGACACACTCACCTGCTTTTGGCAGCCTCACCCAGGCAGACACAGCAGCTCTTACCTGTGCCCCTGCCCAGCGAGCTGCACGCACAGGGCAGGACCTGTGGGGCTTTGCTTTTGCTTTTCCCTGCAGACAGGGAGTGGGACAGGCTGTTTTCAGTTGGATGAGAGGCTGGAGTCAGTGGTCACTCACACGCCCGTGGCTGCCTGAAAGGAATAACCTCAGCATCCCTGGGGAGCTGATCCTGGAACAGGGAGTGCTCGGGAGGCTCCCGGCTCTGTTGTTTTTCTCTGGACATTACCTGGATGTGGGATGCACCGAGCACCTCTCCTGGTGCTTGATGCCAACTGGAAAAAGGATGCAGCATCATTAAAAATAGAAGCATGAAAGATTATTTACATTTCAAGAATAGCTGAGGTCCTTAAAGAAACTTCCATCATCCTTTAAAGGCTCTTAGTCAAACGCTGTTCATTATTAATGCCTGTTGGCTTTATTTAGCCTATGACTACAATTATATATTTATGAGGTAATCAGCAATTGGAAATTTCCCTGTAATGGTAACTGGAGCTTGGCATCCAAATAAAATGAACACCATTAAGAAAGTATTGCGGTCATTGGGGTGGATCAAGTGTGCTAATAGCCCAACTAACAGCAATTAAGTCAATTAACCATTCAGACATATGCTGCTCAATTTCCCTGCTTAAACAGCCCGGTGCATCTGCGAAATTTGTGGAACTTATTTATGGTGTAAGCGGCTGCGAGTCATTATTAACCAGGGGAAACAGGGAAAATAAGGGAGGCTTGTAAAAAATTAACTACTGCAGCAAAAAAGATCTGCTAATTGCCCGTTCCCCTCGCCACGGGGGAAGGTTTCGTTTCCCAGAGTATTTGTTTATTCCATTTTGAGCGGCTCTGAGCAGGCCGTGGCACAGTGAGTACAGGTGGATGGGCACAGGGTGCTGGAGGCAGAGGATCTGCAGGGACAGAGCTGCAGGATGGACCCTGAGCAGGACGGCAGGACAGCAGGACAGCAGGACAGCAGGACAGCAGGACAGCAGGACAGCAGGAGCAGTGTCAGGCACCGTGTCCATGTGTCCCCCAGGACTGTCACTCAGATATGGGGGAAAGGTGTAAGAGGGACAAGGAAGGAGACCCTGAGCAGCCCCTCAGCCCACGGCTCCCCACGCACAGGGGACACCCTGGAGCTGAGCACCCAGCACCCAGTGAAGGCTCCATCATCCTCCTCCTCCCAGCCCTGACTCTCCCCATGCCCCTTGCTTCTCCATGGCTGTGGTCCCAGACAGCCCCAGGTGGTGACACAGCCCTGAAGCCACCAGCATTTCCACCAGCCACCCTTCAGCTCCCAAGCACTGGGGACTTGGTGACACAAAGTGCTTTTCCTCCTCCTTCCCCCTCTCGGTTTCCTACCGTCTGTCCAAACGAGGATGTTCCAAAGTTTTGTTAAGTGCCTGTTTTAATGAAGCCCATTAAAGTTAACCTGGCCATATAATATACAGGAGAAACCCACCATAAATATAGGTAAATAGAGATTGTAAAGATAAATAACCGTGCAGGTGTGTGAGGAGTGATAATGTGCTCTATTTACTGTGCTCCCATAACGGGCCAGTAAAAGATACTGCGCCTTTAATGACTCACTTTCTGCTGGCAGCCGGCACTCACCGTTAGCAAGCTAAGGATGCAGTGACACAAAAAGCTTACAGATAATTAAATATTGATTTTTGTTTTCTAATCCTATATAAAAATTGTCCTGGGTCTCCCAATGGTAGTTTCATCTCACTGGGACACAGGGAGGGCTATTAACCCTATTTGGTTTCAAGCTGTTGTAGAACAAAATAAACAGGGAGGTTTGGAGGAGCCAGGCACGGCTCTGTGGGCAGAGCCAGCCCTGTCTGCCCCCATGGTCATGCCAGCAGCCCCACAGCTGTGGAGGTGACCAGCACTGAGGCATTGCAGCTGTTTTGGGGAGGGTCACAGTGCTTTTGCCTGTGTTGCTTGGGGTGGGTTCCTGTGGCACAGGCACCTCTCAGTGTCCCCAGGAGAGCCCTGGGGTTTGGTGTGCAGGGGCAGAGTGGGGATCTCCAGGGCATCCTCCCTGCTCCTTGCAGAAGGAAAATGGATGTTCAGCCTCATGAAGTTGGTGCACAGTCCCCTGTGCAGACCCTTCATCACAAGGTCCCCATTTCTATCACTGCAGTGCATCTCTGCTGTTCTCTGAAGCTCCTAAACACACCCTGTGCCCAACGGGTCTAGATCATCCCAACAGGTTTCTCCTGGAAGATGCTGCTTTGAGTCTCATGCAGAATGCACACAAAAATTAAATATCAGAAAGTTGGATTTCCACTTCTGGAGAGTGTGGCAAGAAGCTGCTTTGTGCAAGGAGGTGGCTGGAGGAGTTCAGAAGCAAGGACGGAGGGACTGACAGAGCCTGGAGCAGAGGCTGAGGGTACAGCTCACAGGGCCAGGTCAGGAGCCAACAGGGACTTCAAAACAGCCTCATCAGATGAGCTCAGCCTGGCTCTGCAGCACAGCCACAGCATGGGGATTGAGGGGGTTCTGCACCCACTGTGCCAGCCCAGCCAGGCGCTGCCTGGAGCGTGGGGAGCAGGGGGTGACCCGGCGTGCCTGCCCCAGCACGCAGCCACCTTGCTCTGCAGCGAGAAGAAAGGTATTAAAATAACATCCTCTAAGCCTACCATGCATGATGTTTTCTCTCACTGCTGGGGAAGCAATTGCCTCCAGCAAAGATCTATTTCCTCGGCTGCTCATTCCCGAGCAGGCGGCGAGTGCTGCGCGCACACCGCGGAGCGGAATAAACCCCACAGCCACCACTGAGTCGCTCATTCACAAAATGAACCGAGGGGCCTCCCCTCCCAGTTATCTTTTCAGAAGCTCCATGCAGCATAACCCACACTGTTTACAGACTTTGGGCTGGGAGTAAATCCTGTTGCTTTACATAATTCCTGTCCTTCGGTAAATTGTGCTGTTTCTGAAAGGAGAGAACGTCCCCTCCCCACACTCCTTCCAAGGCTGTGGATAAATGAGGCCGTCGTTCGAACATGCTGGATGAGTCTGATCATGGGGAAAAGAGCAAAACATCCTCCTGAAAAGCTGCACGCACCATTTGCTGAGAAATCTTAAATATTTTCCTTGCAGAAGCCTGTAAACTCAACACTTCCCATGCCAGCATGCTGTGCACGCTAAACCCCGCGCAGCCATGGGGGGCAGTTCGAGAAATAATGAATTCAAGCATGCCTGTACTTTGTGCTGATCCCAAACATCCTGGGACAGTGAGCTGGGGCTGTGATTCCCTCACTGCCACACCCACTGGAGGCTCAAAGCTCGGTGCTGGCCCCTCAACCAGCCCCACTGGCTCTGCTCTGGCCCATCTCCCACCCGGCCTTGGCTCACCTGGACCAGAGCTGCCTGCCCAGCACCCGAGGAGGGAGGGCTGGATGGAGCAGCAGCCCCAGGAAATGCTCCTGAACCCGAGCAAACAGCCACAAGGTCTCTTGTGGCAGTGTGACCCCTTCTCTCTGCTCCTCTGGGGGTTCTTGGCCCTGTTCTCATGCTTCCCCACCAGCCGCTGGTCCCAGCTCACTCCTCGTCTTGTCTCCTTCAGGAGACCTGGCAGACGAGCAGGGAAAAGTGCTGGCAGTGCCAAGCAGCTTCCTCAGGGGCACCAGGGAGCTGGGGAGGCACAGCAATCCCAGCATTGCCCCTGCCCCTGCCCTCGGGCACAGGGCTGCCTCCGGTGGCACGATCAGAGCATCTCTGCCAAGGCCTGCGGTGCTGGAAATCCTGCGGGACCGTGACTCTGCCTTCCTCCCCTCTTCCCCCTTTCCTCCCCACCATTCCTTTATGGAAGCTGTGAATCTGCTGCAGCTCAGGCTTCCATCAGACATTTCAGACTGATCCCAGCGCCCCAACCTGCTCTGGGGTCTCCTGGCGAGGCAGCAGCCTCAAGCCTGTGGGGAGAGCTGTGCTGCCAGCCATGTCCTCTGGAACACCACCAGCACAAACACCGGTGACATGCCAGGACATCTGCCCACTCCATCTCCTCTGTGCAGCAAAAACCAGCCTGGCTCCTGCCAGGGCACGGCCAACGCAGCCCCCGTCCCAGGAATGGTTTGTGGGTAACCTGGCAGCCGAAACGCTGGGGGGACCTTTCAGACACAGCCACCCGGCAGCCGCTGATTGAGACTCAAAAGAAATTCTTTGAGGGCAGCAAGATGTCAGGCCAACGCAGGAACAGCAGCAGGTTTGAGAGTACAGACGCGTTAGTCAGAGCTGATGAATGCTGGCTTGTCAAGCCTCCCCATTTCAGTCCTGGATTGCCTTTAAAGTTTGCCAAGTCACTTTTCAGCATTTGTGTGGGCAGAAGGAGACGTGCAATTAAGCTGCAATTGCTGCACCAAAGCCGAATACTTTCAAGTTTGTTATTTCCTCAAAAATGACAAAACGCTGGGATGGAGTCAAGGAACAGGACGGCAGCTCCTGTTGCAAAGCCGCCGTCGGCACGGTGCTGCGCCTGTCCAAAGCTGCATCCCGCTCCTGCTGAAGGATGAAGACGTGCACATCAAAAGCTACATTAGCATTTGAGAAGCAGGGTGGGGAACGGAGAGCCGGGATCCAAACGCTGCTGGGAGCGCAGGTGACGCGCAGTGTCCGTGTGTCTGTCTGCAGGAGCCAGCGCAGCCTGCGGGGACACTGCTGGGGCAGCGACAACGAGTGGCACCGGGGCAGGACGGTGGTGCTGGGAGGTGGCGGCTGCAGTGTTACCCTGAGCCCGGATTTTGGGGTGAATGAGCTCACAGAGACCCGCTGGAGCCTGCTCGAGCTACCAGGAGGGACAGGGCTGGCCCCAGGGTGGGCATTGCTGCAGGGAAAAAAGGGATGTCCCTGAAGCATCCAGGAGGTCCCACAGCTGTCCCACTGCTGGTGAAAGGCCAGCTGGGGATGGACAGCAGCTCTGAGCAATGTGTCACTGCCCTGGCTGTGGTTTCTGTAGCTCTGTCATGGCACATACCTGGTGTACCTGCTCTGTCCTCTCCCTCTCACCCTAAATCCCAGCCCGAGGTTCTGCCACCCACCCACACCACCCACACCCACGTCTTTTTTCTTCTTTGCCTTTCTGGGCTCTGGGCATGGCTGGGATCAGGGTTTTTCTGCAAGGCTTTGGCAGCCTTTTGAGCAGCCAAATAACTATTATTCCCCAACATAAAAGGGACAGTTTTGTGGATCCCTTCTCCCCCGAGGTTTCCTGTCAATGTCTGCAGACGCAGAGCTGTGCGCTGCAGCCCATCCGTCCTGCCCATAAACCATCCCGGCTGCAGAATGAATCGATTTGGAGCCTGTTGGCTGCTAAACTGAATTAATTTCACCCTAAAGGGCCTCGCTGAAATGCAGCAAAAAGCCCACCAAGAGACCCAGGGGCTGGGAGACGGTGAAGTGCCCGTGCTGAGGACTCACTGGGAATATCACGATAATCCCCGAGAGTCACCGAGCAGCAGGGACAGGAGTCACCCACTTGGTGCGAAGCTTTTTGGTAACATATTGCTTTTTAATCAGCACTTAAACACGAAATGCTCTTTTCCATCTAATCCCTGCGATGATTTCACAGCAACTCCTCCTGCCACCCAGTTTAATGCAGAGACCGACTCCTTCAGCAGGCAATGTTTACCCAAAATATGTGATTTCACTGAACAGTCATTTTCCGCCGCCTTTTTGCTGACTGCACAAGGCTGCCTTTGGGTGTGAGCTGCTCCACTGCCAGCTCTGCTTCCATTCCTGCTGCAGAGAGGCAGCAACAACTACAAAATAATTAATTAACCTGCACAAACGGGGAAGGAAAAGTTTTGGTGGTGTATGCTAAGCGTGTTGCCATAGTCCTAGAGCACATGGAAGGGGGTGAGTGCAGAGCTGTGGGGTGATCCCTGCAAGTGCTGGGATTGGGGGGAGACCCAGAGCTGGGCAAGGCTTAGCCCTGGACTCACATGCACTGAAATGAAAGTAAATGCAGACATAAGTCAATTTATTTCTTGGGATAGAAGCATCTTCCAGGAATCCTGGATAATTCCAGGCAGCCTTGCACACCAGTCTCACTGCCATGGGGGCTGCCTGAGTGATGCTCATGCTTTCCAGTCAAAATGTCTCAGTTTGGTGAAGTCTGGGCTGAGAATGGTCCTGGTGCTCCCTACCCGCCCTCCCAGGAAGCCAGCACTGGCTGCCAGGCTGGCACAGTGTGGGACACAGATGTTACCTTAAACAGAGCCCAGTTTATCTCATTCTGTGCTGGTCAACTCAGCCATGGGTTTAAGCATGGCTTGAACTGCTCTCACCCAGATTGGAGGAGGTAAAATCCACAGATTTACACCAGCTTTAGTAAGTGATGTTGAGCAAAGGCAGCAAAACTCACTGTCCCTGTGAGCACTGAATGGAACTGCAACACCCTCAGAGGTTGATGGGATTTGTGCTGCATCCTGGAGCCCAAATTCCTGATCCATCTTTCTGGAAAAGGCGTTTTTTCCCCCAAAGCAGCGTGTTCTTCCACACTGGGGCTGCTGAGGATGTGACTGGCAGAGCAAGAGGCTGTCAGGGCTGGAGCCTGGACACATCTGACCAGGACTGAGGGGTTCACATCTGGCTCCCACCCTCCCTTCTGAAGCCATCACTACTGATGGGCACAAACTGTGAGTTCAGAAACCATCCCTGTGGAAATTGCTGTCATATGGGAGCAGAGCACCTGTGGCGACAGGCGATTCTGACAAAGTTTAATTCCAAAGAAAATTGAAACAAAGCATCTCAATAATGTAACAATGTTCTTTTTAACATTTTCCAAATGTCACATTTTGATATTTCGCTTCCAAATGTCTTTTCTTTAGAAATTTATACTACTTAAGAAAATTAAGACGAGATTAGATTTCTTCCCACATTGCCCCAGTGTAATGTCTGTGGGAGCTCTGTGGTTGAGCAGGGCAGGGGGGGCAGTGGGACCCCAGACCTGCCACCCCTGCAGGATCCATTCCCTGTCACAGCTCCCAGCCTCCCTCCAAAGCCTTTGGGTCTGTAGAGATGCACAGGCTGAGATTTCGGGCAGTTTGCTGTGTCTGAAAATCCCTTTTGACCTCAGATTAAACATACAGATAAAGAGAAAACAAAAACCAAAAAACAAACAAACAAAAAAAAATTGATGCAAATCAGACTGGAAGAGATTTGGGGAAAATTCAGAAATGCCATGTTTGCCCCTGGCTTGGAGGAGACTCATCACAATACCCAGAGAAAGGAAACACTGTCTTTCACTTGAAAGTAAAAATGTGAGAGAAGGGAGGAGAAAGGGAAAAGCCTGATGGTGAGGCATGGGCTGGCTGGGGAACTGAATCCTAAAACCAGCCAGATCCAGGGCTGCAGGAGATGGGGTTGGGCTGGGACCTTCCCTGTGCTGACCAGTCCCTGCTGCCTGGTGTGGGAATGTCCAGTGCAGGGAGGGAAGAACTTCTTGTGCCTGCTGGCTGTAGAAAGGAATTTCTGAGGGTCTTGGAGTGTTTTAACTACAAAGCAGTGTGAAGTGTCGAAGCTGGCACAGATTATTGGGGATTTCCTGGGACTGGGGAGCAGGAAGGATCAGTGCCACGGCAGGGCCACAGCAACACTTCACAGCCTCCTTCCAATGACAGTTTCCAGCAGAGCTGTAGAAGGCACCGACAGGAGGAAAAATCTGCTAAACCCAAGCACGGGCAGGGATCCATTCCCCACGATGGTCTGAGGAACAAAGCGCTTCCCAGGCAAGTTCAGCCACAGCCTGTGTGCAGGAGCCATATGGGCCGTGGGCGTGCGTGGGCGCCTGGCAGGGCGCGAGTGCCCACTCCTTCCTTCCCCACACACCCCCAGCACGGCCTGGGAGAGGCAGGACAGGGAGCTGGGAGGGGGGTCTGTGTGTGTCCATCTGTGTGTGTGTGTGTGTGTGTGCACGCGTGTGCATCCGTGTGTGCAGGCACAGGAGTCTGTGGGCGTGGTGGGGGAGGAGTGTTCCTGTGCTCAGAAGCCACATTAATCCCCCAAAAAAGTGATGTCACTGGCTGTCACAGGCGAGCACACCTCTTCTGCTGAGGTGGATCATGGCCTCTGTACAGGAGGGGACACCTGCCCCAAATTGTGTTTGTCCTCTGGTGTCACTCAGAGCCCAGCTCCACTCCTCAGGTGCATTTCTGCAGGACGCTGAAATGACAGCACTGCTAATTTGCTAATTATACCAATACAGGCTTATTTCACCACCAAATCAATGCCCTGACGTTTTCCATGGGGCTGCAGGATGGCAAAAAAATCCAGGCACTCACAGGTGGCTGAGCAGAGCACTCAGGGCACGGGTGGCACTGCTGGCACATGCTCAGCAGAGTTTGGGATCCTGGCACTCAGGGCAGTCAGGGCACTCAGGGCACACACTGAGCAGAGTTTGGGATCCCAGCACTGCTGGCACTCACTGAGCAGAGTTTGGGATCCTGGCACTCAGGGCACTCAGGGCACTGCTGGCACATGCTCAGCAGAGTTTGGGATCCTGGCACTCAGGGCAGTCAGGGCACTCAGGGCACACACTGAGCAGAGTTTGGGATCCCGGCACTGCTGGCACACACTGAGCAGAGTTTGGGATCCTGGCACTGCTGGCACTCACTGAGCAGTTTGGGATCCCTGGCAATGCTGGCACACACTGAGCAGAGTTTGGGATCCCTGCACTCAGGGCACTGCTGGCACTCACTGAGCAGAGTTTGGGATCCCTGCACTCAGGGCACTGCTGGTACACACTGAGCAGAATTTGGGATCCCTGGCAATGCTGGCACACACTGAGCAGAGTTTGGGATCCTGGCACTGCTGGCTCACACTGAGCAGAATTTGGGATCCCTGCACTCAGGGAGTGCTGGAGTTCTTGCTGCAGTTCACTCCTCCCCAGGGCACCTCATCTTTCCCAGAACCCGCACACAAACCGCTCCACAAAAGTCTTCCACTGCGTCTATCCAACACCTTCAAAGACGTTTTCCCGCAGGATTTGCCGAGGTCTTTTCAGCCGCAGCCTGCTGAGCTCCCTGTTTGTGGGGAAGGGGATAAAGCAGCCCCGCAGGTGCCGGGATGCTCTGGCAGAGGCGCAGCGGCAGCGGGGCATCCCCCGGCGCTCCGTGCGCGCTGCCGATAAGAGCGGGGCCGGGAGACCCGAGCGTGACGGGAATAGCGAGCCCTGCTCCCCAGGCTGTGAAAGAGCCACGGCCCGCCGAGAGGAGCAGCCTCCGCACAGCAGCAGATAAGGGAAGATAAGGGCAGGCAGCAGGAAGCCACGAGTGGCGGGGTGGGGTTTGGAAAGGGGAGGTTGTGCCCGGTTCCGATGGTAGGATAGCAGACCCATGCTCCTTCTGATATTTTAAAAAGCTACGTGAAGGTTGGAAATGGAATTCTAAATTCAGATTCATGTCTCCTCTTCAGCTCCTTCAGAGCCCTAAAGGAACAGTCAAAATTTCAGAGGAAATTTTTCCCTCCTCTGCAGCATCCTCGGCATTGCCTTGGCTCGGCAGCCTGTACCAAACACGGGAAATGAGACAATAAAACATGCCAGGTATGTTCTGCTGGTTGAAATCACTTCCATGCAGGAGGAAGGAAATCCAAGACTTTGTCTGGGGGGAAGCTGGGAGGTTTGTGTAGCTGCTGGTTTATTTTTCCCTGCTCCAGTTTATTTTTCCGCACCCAGATTTTTTTCCAGTGGGGTTCCCAGTGCTGACCACAAGGCTGTGGGTGCCAGGCGGCTCCAGCCAGGCAAGGGGGACTCTGAGGGACCAGCCCTCCCCAGCAAGCCAGAGATGAGCAATGCCAACCCCCTCAAATCCCTTTTGTCTCACCCTTGCCCTCAGCTAAGGATGAGCCAAGCCCCAGCCCTGGCACAAACAATCTACACAGGAATCATTTATATTCCTGGACGTTTGGGTTTGTGGGGACTGAGCTCCTGTTTTAAACTTAATTTTGCTACTGAGATCTGTCCAGAACAGTAGGGGACAACCTGTCCTGTGAGCCATCCTGTCCTGCCACCTCCAGCCACGGACAGAGAGGCCAGCCAGGCTCCCCCTCGGTTGTGCCAGTATAAATCCACACTCCAGGGTTGTTTCAGATTTATGCCAGCACAACTGAATTGAGCAGGTTAATAAATGGCTCCTCCATTAATAAATGGAGAGCTACTTAAGATCATGAACTTCACGATGATGACAAGGTCATGCCCACCACACTTGCCCTCATAACTTCTCCAGCATTAGAACCACTCACAGCTCAGCCTCCCTGGGTGTCCACAGGCAGGGAGGGAAGATGTCTGAATGTGGGAGCCATTCCCAAAATCCCCGGGCTGGATCCCTGCAGGAAGCAGAGCTGAAGTGCCAGCACACCCCATAGCTGGGGGCCCCTGGGGTCTCTCTTCCCCCTGTGACTTTCTCTCCCCCTCTCTTCATGGCTCCAGCTCTTGAAATTATGTCACTCTCTTCTTTAACCATCTGGCTCCTGCAAACAAATATAAGTCCTCCTACACAGACCCGCTGGTGACGGGCCTGATCCTTCCCTGGCTGACACCAGCATCTCCCTGCTGCCTTGGAGAAGCCCAGGCTCCTCTTGGAGCAGAATTCCCTGTGAACAGAGGCTCTCCTGGAGAGGCCACAGCCCTGGCAAAGCAGCTCCTGACCCCAGGGTCCCCCTCTGCTCCTCCCTGAGGAACTGGTGCTGGTGGGGGGGCTCTGACACCCCCAGAGAGTGACAGCAAGACCAGGCAGGGCTGGTGTCACCCTGCACCCCAAAATCGGCCCCTGCACCCCAAAATCGGCCCCTGCACCCATCAACAGTGACACAGCCAGGGCAAGGTGGGGCTGGGAGGTGCCAGGCACAGGTCCTGCCCTGGCATCCTGTCAGAGCTCCAGCTGGAGCAGAACTCCCAGAGCGTTCGCCCAGAATGAGGGCTGGGGCTCTCACCAGTGTCATTGTCATTGTCACCACCCCACAGGGCTCTGTCACAGCCTCGAGGAGCAGCTGCTGTGGGAGGGCTCCTGGCAGAGCCAGGGAGCTCCAAAGGAAATCCCAGACTTTTCTTGATCTCCAGGTCTGAACAATTCATCTCAACACCTCCCTGGGAAAAAAAAAAAAAAAAAAAAGAAGTGTGTTTGGGTCAATAAAAGCAGTTGGGCTGAATAATGGCCATAAAATATTTCATTCTGACTTTGATTTTGAGAAACTATTAAGGAACTAAATTAATTTGAAAATGAAACCCCAGCAGCCCCTTTCAATGAGGCCCCAGATAATGCTTTAACCTTATTAAAAGGTGGGGGAGGCGTTATTCCAAAGCAAAAACTTATTAACATAGAAATGTTCCTGCAGAAAGTGTTTCAGATTGATACATTTCTGACAGGTAAAAAATTGAATTGCAAAACTGTCACCTGCTGTGCTTGGATCCAACACCTTAAGTAGGGTTTGGAGGGACACAGGCAATGGGGTTTCCTCACATTCAGATTGCATCTCATGTTCAGAGCTGAGTGAATGAGACACTCTACAATTCACAAAATAATGAAAATAATTAATTTTTGACCAATGGTGAAATCAAAAGTTGCTATAAGCCAGTTCTGAGGTGAGCAGAGCAACTGCTGGTGCAGAATGCAACTATTTCTTTCTGAACATTGTTCTCATGTTTTCTTTAGACTCATCAAACAAAATTTGAAAATCATGGAACAATCTGGATCAGAAGGGACCTTAAACCTCATCTTGTTCCCCTCCCTGCCATGTGCAGGGACACTTTCCACTGCACCAGGCTGTTCCAAACCCTGGCCAGGGATGGGGCTGCCACAGCTTCCCTGGACAGCCCAGCCTGCCCTGGCACCTGAGGGGTGTCAGGGGTGCCTGGTGGCTCCTGGCACCACTGACCCATCATCCTCACCGTGGACAGGGACCCTGAGCTCTCCCAGCGGTGGGAAACTTCCTCCCAGCCCTGGCTCATCCCAGGAGTGGCTGCCCAGCCCTTCCCCTTGTCTATTGGTGTCTTTTGATTACAAGTCTGCTTTGAAGAGACACTAATTGCAGCCTGCACACAATGCTGGTAATTATGCCTATTACATTTTGATTCATTTCCATATGTCAACACTACTACAAGGGGGATTTTGGGGAGGGGGGGGGCAGAGCACCGTTTTATAATCGTTATTGTCTGCAAAAAAAAAAAAAAACCTGCCCAGAGCATGAGTGAAGTGTTCTTTGTGGAAATTGAAAATAAGATTATAAATAAAAGTCTTCCTCTGACATCCAGAAAATGGACACTTTAGAATAAATTGCCACTGTTGATCAGGAAGATTGCCACCTCCCTTTTACATTAATGAGGCAAAGACTCTTCAAGGCCCTAATAGCAATATGTTGGAGGATGTCATTTCAATAGCTTCTTTCTTAATAAAGCTTGACCCTAATATTCCCTTTGCTGTCACAGGCTTTGTCCTACCACACACTGCCGTGATTTTTAGCTGCTAATCAAGAGGAAGAGGGGGGCTGAGAGCAAGTGGTGCAAAGAGCTGCAGAAGCCCCAGCAAGGGGGTTCTCCTGTCCCCAGCCATGGTGGGACCCTAGCTGGTGGCTGCTGGGGGACACTGTGCTGACAGGTCACAGCAAGAAGTGTCTGAGCCAGCACCAGAATCCCAGAATCCCACCAGGAACTGCCTTTCCAGTAACCCAAAAGCCCAAATGTGAAAAGTATGAGGAGTGGTTGAGGAATCTGGAGGGGCTCAGGCTGGAAAAAAGGAGGCTCAGGGGAGACCTTCTGGCTCTGCACAAGTCCCTGACAGGAGGGGACAGCCAGGGGGAAAGGCTCTGCTCCCAGGGGACAGGGACAGGAGGAGAGGGAACTGCATCAAACTGTGCCAGGTTGGACACCAGAAGGAATTTCCTCATGGACAGGGTGGTCAGGGCTTGGAAGGGGCTGCCCAGGGATGTGGTGGAGTTCCCATCCCTGGAGGTCTCCAAGGAATTCCTGGACGTGGCACTCAGTGCAGTACGCTGGTGACAACATGGAGATGGTCTTGGAAATCTTTTCCAACCTGAATGATCCAGGGATTCTGTTAAAATGTGTTCGAGCCTGGGTGTCACTGTGGGCCCTGCAGGGACACTGATTTCTACTGATTTCTTCTCCTCTACCTCTACGGCTCATCCCTCTCCAGGTACAGCTGATTCCAAAACTGTGGGCAGGCCTTATTTAGCAATCCAGAAATACAAGTTAAAAGAGCATCACGGTTGTTTCTGTAAAAACACCGCCCGAAAAATTGGGCTCCTCACGTTTGCTGGCGGATCCCCTGCCCGTCACACGCCGCATCAGCCGTGTCACGGTGTGTTTGAAGCACAGTGTAACGTGATGTGACTGGTGCAGCAGGCAGGAGCTCACAAAGGGAGTCTCTCTGCCAGGCATCCAGCCCCTTCTTTTTGTTAATCAAGGTTTGAAGATAAAAGCAGTTGAGTTTTGTACTAAGCGTTGTGGCAGGAGGGAGTTTTTGGAATCGATATCAGAGAATCAGAGAGCAGCAGATTGGTCTGGGTTGGGAGGGACCTTAAATCTCATCCAGTCCCACCCCTGCTATGGACAGGGACACCTTCCACTACCCCAGGCTGCTCCAAGCCCTGTCCAGCCTGCCCTTGGACACTTCCAGGGATGGGGCAGCTTCTCTCCAGTGGGCTGTGCCTCGCTGGAATTGTTGGGGAAGTGGGCAGAGTTCCTGACAACCCCCCCATCTGCATGTTCCAAACTCCAGCACTGCCCCCACAGCTCCTTCACTCAGCCCCTGCCTCGGTCCAGCCCCAGCTGCACACGCAGCTCCAGCGGCTCTGCTCGGCACCCAGGGAAATGTGTGAGAGAAGAAAAGGAGAAGAATGCAAAAAATGCAGCAGTCAGGGCGTGTTAAACCCCCCTAGAACTGCCTCCAAAATAATCCAGCCGGTTTTGAAGGCAGCCAGCACAGGGGTTACTCCTGTCCCAGCTCTGCAGGAGGAACCCTGCACTCACAGCAGTGCCCACGGCACAGGGACAAGGACAAGGACACGTCTGCTGGGCTGAGCCTGTGTCCTGCCCCACCTCTGGAACATGGTAAGGAGGAGCATGGCCATGGGGACAGTCCTGAGAATGTGGAGAAATGGAATGAACAATAAAGCTGATTGTTAATAATCCCTGTTGGACACTTTGGGACCTGCCCCAGGAGCAGGCACAGCACCAGGGGCACTCACAGGGACAGGGCCACGGGCACCCCCTGCACCACAGGGCACTGGGCACTGCTGGGCTGGGCTGGGCACCACTGCCCAGCAGGAAGGGACATTTCCCACCCCATGTTCTGAAGGAATGTTTTGGAAAATCCCACAAACTCAACTGCTGCTGGGGCTTTGGTGCGTGAAAGAGGTCATCATCTCTCAGGATTTTAAAAGGCTCCTGTTTTAAGGAAATTTTAAACCTCAAAATGGCAGAAAAGCCCCATTTTCCCTGGAAATAATGGCAACAAAATTTTTTCCTGGATTTGTACCAAGCTGGGTTATATAAAAATGAGATAACTCGAAAACATAGGGGGATGTGAAGTGTTTGCTTTTTCAGGTTCCTGATCTGAGCCTCTGCACACCCCCAGGTCCAGCGGGTTGGGATGGGAGCTCGGGAGATTGCTGCTGGCAGGAAAACAGAAGGAAGTGTCCAAATTATAATTAGCCAAAAGTTTGTTCTCCAAGCACGACCGCGTTCACCCCCTTCACCAACCCCAAACCTTTCCTGTGCCTATTCCCAGCCCAGCCCCACAAAACCAGCTGCTCCAGGAGGGACCTGGTGGATCTGTGAGGGTTTTGGGGAGAGGAGCAGAAGGATGATGTATTCCGTTTTTAATTGGGGCTTGAGAGCATGCAGGCAGCTGCCCACACAGGGATATAACCTGGATGTAACACGCAGACTGGTAAAAAGTTTCTGAGAAGGAAACATTATGACTTTCTGCCGTAGCTCACACTAAACACTCCCTCGGTGAACAGCCCATGATTGGAAGATTCCTTATTTATTCTGATAAGTTATCATCAGTGTCACCGAGCCGAACATTTAGGCAGAACAGCTCCCTGCCCACACACTGTGTTTGCTGCTTAAAAATATTGCAAATAGCTCCGTGGCTTTAAATAAATAAATAGCTAATGAGTCACACCAATCGGAATTGAATGTCAAGCCGGAGGAAGCGCCTGCCTGGTGCCTACCCAGAAAGTTTATTAATGTTTGTTAACCACGTCGGTGCCGCTCTGCTGCCAGCGAGAGGAGCGGGGCAAACCCTGCCTGCACATCGGGAGCCACCGGGGTGGAAGGGGTTAAGGAGGGCTCGCTGGAGACTACCTGGAAGGATAAATATTGTTTGCCTGCTCCCTGAGCGGGGCTGCAGCCCGGGGATGTGGTGCCAGGGAGCCGTCCTCCCGAGATGGAAGGCACCAGCCTTTTCCTGGAACCGGGAACAGAGCCCTCTTTCTGCTCCTCCTGGAAAAGGAGGGATGCAGAGCCCAGGGGAAGGCACAGATGGCATCACCGGGGGTTATTTTTGCAGCTGTTCTTGCAGCCCACAGATGGCCTGTGCTGGGGACACGGCACAGGGACAGGGCCACCCTCAAGACCGCCTGTCACCCCCTTGTCACGCCCCTGGCACGAGTGGCCTGAGCAAGTCAGCGGTGTCAGGGGGGTTCTGTGGGTGCTGCTGGTCCCAGGGTGTCCCAGCACAGCCTGGGGCTCGGGACTGCGGTGCCAGATCCAGAGAAATCCTCAGCACCCACCCGCACACCCAGGAGTGATTCACCAGAAATGTGAAAGAAATTGGGCTGCTGTTGGTGTGCCAGGGAGTGAGTGGGCGCTGGGAGGTGGCACCATCCCGTTCCTTCATTCATCTCTTGCTGAAGGAGCTGCAGAGCTGCAGCTGAGCAGCACCCAGGCTGATGAGCCACGTTCCCCTGCCAGGAGCACAGGGATTTCCCCCAAGAAATCCAGCCCACCTAAGAACAAAAACCTTTGTACCAGTGATCAATTTGAAACTCGGGCTCAGGGGTCACTGCAGCCATTTCCCAGCCTCAGTGGACTGATGAGGCTTTCTGTTGATGACCCATCTGAGATCCAACCAGGAGCTGGAGTTTTTCAAAGGGAAGTCAGTTTGCTCTTAGAAAAAATTCCTTCACTGAAAGAGTGGTCAAGCAGGGAAGTGATGGAGATTCCACCGCTGGAAATGTTAACAAAATGAGTGGACAGGCACTTTGGGACTTGGTTTAGTAGGCATGGGGGTACTCAGCTGAAGGTTGAGCTCTCTGCTCTTGGAAGCCTTTTCCAGCCTTAACAATTCCATGATTCTGTGAACCCAATTGTCAAAAAAACCCACTCTTTTCAGTCAAAATAGTTCTAAGGGAAAACGCTCAGTGAGTGCCATTTGCTGGCAGGTGGCTGGGTGCTCCCATGGCACAGGAGGAGCCAGGGCAGGGGCGAGGGGGGCCCAGGTTTGGCAGGCAGACCCACAGCTCAGAGCAAGCCCTGGCACTCCAGGCTGCCCACTGCTGGCAAAGCCACTCCAGCCTGGGGCTTCGGTGGGGGAGGCGAGGAAGGAATGGAAAAATCATCACACACATTGCACAGATGGAAAGAGTTTACAGCCCTCCTCACTTCCTCATCCTCGTGGTGTAAATTATACGGACAGATGTACAATCTGGGAAGTTGTCCAGATTTTCTTCTTTTTTTTTTTTTTTAATTACTTTTTTTTTAAGAAGAGGGATGCTAAAACAACACGAGCTCTGCCATGTCTAGTCCTTGGCTCTTGGCTTTAGCTATGGGAGAGGAGAAACCAGCACTCCTGGCAAGCAGTGAATGATCCAGATAAGCGTGGAGCTCACCCGTGGCACCCTCCTGTATCCCAGCCCCTCTCCAGCAGACAAGGGAGGCACTGCCAGTGTGTCCTTGGAGGGAAGCAGGAGATGGAACCCCCTGACTCCAGCAGGACCAAGCACCACAGGGGTCCCTGCCGTGGTGCCGAGCTGGGTGGACGCTTTCCTGCACTTGGATATAAGCAGCTCCTTGGATATTTACTCAGTTGCCAGGAATGAGAGGGAGGAGGTGGATGACAACATGTTTCCAGTGCTTTGCTTTGTGCAGAGATCCTCAAGGCAGCATGTGTGTGTCTGTGGAGGGCTCCTTGTGCTTCTCAGTGCTGCTTCCAAACAAGGATCAAGTCAATTTTCCAAAGCATATTCTCCCCCGTCAAACACTGCTCTCACTTTGGAGACTGTCCATGCCTTTGACACTCCTGTGGGTTTTCTACCCACATCCCTGTGCCAAAGATACCTTGGCATGAGTGGCAGGTTGTGCTTGGCTCCTGCTGGAGGGAAGTGAAGCTGATCACAGAGCCCTTGGGGCCGGGCTGGTCCCCAAGGCCCGGCTGGCAGCTGCCCTTGGCTCGGCCACCAGCAGGGGACAGGTTGGAGCTGCAGCACCCCCCAGTCCCACGAGCATCCCTTGTTGTGGCACAGCCACAGTGCCACAGCCTGGCTGGGACACAGGCTCCTGCTTTCCCATGGTCTCTGTCCCACTGGAGGCCTGCTCCCTTTCCAGACGCCTTTTAAAGATAAATAAATAATTAATAGTGAAGAATAAACCCCTGTAACCGTGAGGAGAAATCCACCCTGAGGCACCCATCAATCCAACACCTGGGGAGGGAATCTGGGAGGGAAAGGTGTGAGTGAGCAGCTCCTCACTGCCCGGCTGTGACACCCTGCAGGGCTCTGTGCTCTGTCCCTGTGCTGTGTCCCTGTGCCCTGTCTCTCTGTTCTGCCCCTGTGCCCTGTCCCTGAGCTCTGTCCCTGTGCCCTGTCCCTGTGCTCTGTCCCTGTGCTCTGTCCCTGTGCCCTGTCCCTGTCCCCGTCCCTGTGCCCTGTCCCTGTGTTCTGTCCCTGTGCCCTGTCCCTGTGCCCTGTCCCTGTGCTCTGTCCCTGTGCCCTCTCCCTGTGCCCTGTCCCTGTGCCCTGTCCCTGTGCTCTGTCCCTGTGCTCTGTCCCTGTGCCCTGTCCCTGTGCTCTGTCCCTGTGCTCTGTCCCTGTGCCCTGTCCCTGTGCCCTGTCCCTGTGCTCTGCAGGGACTCCCCACGGCAGCCACGGAGGTGGCACAGAGGGACAAGAAGCGGATCTGCAAACAAACGGGAGTGACACACCAGGGAGTTCCACATCTGGCTGCTCTGCAAGGAGCCACCCTGGTTTGGGAATGAGTCACCGTGCAGAGCCCTGCAGGTAATTAAAGGGCTGGGCGAGGAGAGAATAAAGGTTTATTCACACCTGGCTGCAGTGGGGATCCAGGCTGCTCCCAGGAATTCCCAAACGCAGCCCTGCTCTGCTTTGTTCTTCTCGGGGGTGGATTTTTACTCTGAACCTCCAGAGAAGCAGAGAGAGCTTCAGCCTCGTGTTGGTCTCCTGTGACCGATTGTAGAACCATGGAAAACATTTCCACATTCTGGCCACAGCGTTCCCCCTCAGCTTCCTGCCCCAGGGACCTTTCCTAAAATCTGTGTTCCGAGCTGCACCAGCGGCCAGCACCAGAGAAAACAAGTTGCTCCAAAACAAGAATAAAATCTGAGGCATCTGTGTGCTTTACACTCTAAACAGGCACTGCCCTGCCACCTCAAACTCCGTACCAAATCACAAGCAACAGAGCAGAAAACCAAATTATTTTCAGCTGTTACACTGCTTAATTTAATATTTCCAATGAGCTCCTTTTCCTTCTCTTCAAGAATGAAATGCATATTTGTGCTGTGTCACAAAACATTAGATTTTGTCAAGGCAATTCATTTTTCAGTGGTAATTTGTAAGTGCACACCACACCACACACGGGCTGGGGAATTTTATGGCTTCTCGCAGAGGCAAGGAAAATAAGAAGCACTCAAAGTAGTGATGAGAGCATGGAAAAAAAAATTTAAAAAAAATAGAAAAGTGAGAAGAGGTGACAATAACAGACAGAGCATTCATCTCTCTCAGCCGCTCCAGCCTGGGGAAGCAGAGAATACCCAGGGAGTAAACACGGGCGCGGGTGCTCCAAGGCAAACCCTGGCGGAGGTGCTGGCGGGCGCGGAGCGCGTGTTTGCAAAACGCTCCACAGAATCTCAAACACAGAATTTAATGGGGCATAAAACGGGCTAAATAACCTCATCAGCTTAATAATAAAGCAAATAAAAACCAGCCTGGTTTTTGGCTTGTTGCAGCATGAGGGACTAGGGAAGACAAGGGGGTTCTGTAGTGGCACGGGGAGTGTGGGCATGGAGGATTGGCTCCTCTGGGGTGCCAGGGGGTGCCAGGTTCTGCTTGGGTGCCCCTGACTCAGCTGGATGGTGAGGATCCATCAGACAGCCAGCCAGGGACACCCCAGGACAAGGAGGGATGCAGAGCTGTCATCCACCTGGGATCTGTTGAAAGACGCGGCTGCAGCAGCTCCAGACATCCAGCAGCACCAGGTGGAGGTGCCAGGATTCCAACAGCGGCTCATGAGCTCTGCCTCAGCCTCCAGCAGAGCTGGACTTAACTCTCCTCTCCTCCAGTCAGCCCCACAGTGCTGCTGTCCTGCTCCCAAGCCAGGGGTGCTTCCCACAGAGTGGAACAAACACCCAGGGATCGTCACTGGTAACCACAGCACGGTGCCTGTGTGCTCCCCACAGCTCTGCAGGACCCTCCTGTGTCCCAGCCACCAGGTTCCAGCTGTTTCCCCTCCTACAGTCCTGTCTCCTGCAGCAGGACCCCCCTCATTCAGCCCATGTCACTCCACACCTCCCAGACATCCCAGGTGAGGTCCTGGAGGCCGGACAGGATTCAAGCCAGGGCTTGTCCAGTTCCTGGGAGGAAGGGCATGATGAGGGAGGGTGATGTTTGTAATTAAACTTCTGATTTAAAGGTGAATTATATCACAACAGGGGCAGAAGGAGAGCTGATCGACTGTTTGTTGTGCTGCACTCACAGGCAGCCAATTAATTAAACTGGCTTCAGGGACTTCCACAGGCCAGACACAGCAGCAGGAAGCAATCCTTCCCAAAGCACACCTCAGCCTCCAGCCTTGTCCTGCTTCTCCACCTTTCCCAGGAGCATCAGCCACAGCCACAGCAGGGCCAGGCTGCAGGTGCTGCTGCTCCCGGTGGTGCAGACAGCTCAGTGCCAGGATGCTCTGTCAGGATTAAACTGACACTTTGGTGTCAGGAGGAATTTTTTCCAAATCCAGCTCTCTGGCACCACTCTGGAGGCTGTGTTGCCACATCCAAGCTGAGCATGCCAGACCCCTGGGCTGCTCTGCAGAGCTGGGCTGGCAGAGCCATACCCTGAGTGCCAGCACCAGCACCCGCCCTGCTCCTGGCACTGCCTTCATTCACCTCCTCTATTTTGTATTTGCAACTAGTCTCGAGTTAATAGCAGGTATCCAGCCTGTCAGAGCCTGACATGTTGTGACATACCATAATGTGACAAGTCCTGAGTGATGCCACTAAATGGGATCTTGCTGCAGCAGTGCCAGACAGGCTCAGGTTGGTACCAGGGCCTCCACCTCAGACAAAGAAATAAATATCCATTCAATGCCACCCCTTTGGGGGCTTCCCTCGCTCTTCTTGCCACCACCAAAGATTGTCCAGAGGGGTTATCAAAAGTTTGGGAAGCCCCCAAAGCTGGAGATGCAGGAAACAGCTGCCCATGGCTCTGTCTCCCTTCTCCTCCTCCTCCTCAGAGAGCACAGGACCCTGGCAGGAGGGAGGTTTCAATGGGTTTTTTAGCTCCCTGTGGCCTGTGTTAGCTGGCACAGTGCAGGCAGTACCTCAGCCCCAGCAGCAGTGGAGCCTGTTTGTGTCCCTGAAGCTCCATGAGAAAGGAAGGCAATAAGATTTATGGCAGATTTTAAGGTTGATCAGGAAAATCTTGCAGGCAACTGACTGTATAAGCTGCTATTTCAATAGCATGATTTATAATGCTGAGGAGTGATTGGGAACAGCATGGAGAGCCACAGGAGAGCCCCCGTTCAGCAATGCCAAACCCATTCCTGTGGCTGGCTGGGGACTGGCATGGCCACAGCACGGACACAATGTCCCCTGTGCCACCAGCCCAGCCCAGCAAGGAGTGAACACCCCTGGCAGCATTGTGACCCACCAGAGCCACAGCAGTGGGACCCCAGCCTGCCTGCAGGGAGGTGTGACCAGGCTGATGTGCAAAACCTCTGGAAAACCTCTGGAAAACTTCATCCTTGCACAGCACAAAACCACACCTCTTTCTCCAAAGTGAAATGTTGGTAGTAGTGAGGAAAACAAAGCAGAGTTAAAACCAGGTTCAACCTTGCTTCCTGTAGCAATTTTTATATTATCCACTGGGAGATTTTAAAAGTCTCAAATGATTTGTTTCAGCCCAAACAATGGTTCTATCAAATTACACAAAGCCTTCCTGCAGCAGGGTTTTCTTGCCTCCCTGAGAATTTTCCTGAAAAACCCTTCAGCTTTAGTTTAGCTTCCCTTAAATCCTTTAGCTTCCTTTAAAAGGAAGCTGAGCACCCAAATCTCCATATCCCTGTGCAAATTGACTCTCTGTCCTCCCCAGCGCTGACAATTCCTGTCTCCTCACAGTTCAAACGCTTGTGGACACAGCGAATGTGCCGTGTGTAATTAATTACCTTAATGAGTTTAGTGACCTACCTGTGGATAACCACAGCTAAACGCTTCCTTTAATAGCTTCTCCTCCTCCAGTGAGCCAGGGAACGAGGGGTGGGGCAGAACAGCAGTGCCAGGTGCAGTGGCTGCTTCTGCAGCATCTGGACACATCTGCATCTCCTCCACATCCCCTGTCCCCAAGGTTTGGTGGCACTCTGTGGATCCTGGCCCAGCTGTGGCCATGGGAATGGCTTTTTGCTGCTCTTCTGCCACCTTTAATTGCACCAATTTAAATTGGTCTTGGTCACTGCAGGGACATCAGGGCTAGAAGAAGTGGGGTGGTTACCAGTGCATGAACTCATCACAGAATCAGAATATGCTGAGTTAGGAAAGATCTCCAAAGGTCGTTGAGCAGGGTCTGGAGAATATATTTAAACCATATCTCCAACTGAAAATTACCCAAGAAATGAAACCCAGAAGCAGTTCCTAAGTTGGCACAGGAGTTCTTGGGGAGCAGCCAGTGAGGGGACTCTGCTAGTTACTGCCAGTGTTTATTTGCCTTACTTAAAAATATAAAGATTTTCTCTCCAGTTCTGGGCAGGGGAAAGGTTAATGAATTCCTTCAGAGTAAAGAGATCCTCAGCCCTCTCAGCGGAACAAGGTCAGAAATCAATGCTGGAGGTGGAGCAGGAAGGCCAGGTTGGAAAATAATGAAAAGGGGGGAAAAAATACATAAATAAAGAGGTAAGGGTAAAAAAAAAAAAAAAAAAAAGCTAAACAAATGACAGGGTGACACTTGCTCAGCTCCCCACAAAGAATATTGAATTATTGTCTATAATTTGGACTATCGAACCTAAATTAGGGCCTCCAGACTCCAAAGTGCTGCATTGTGTGAGGGTCCAGGCAGGGTCAAACGCTCCTTTGGTTTGCTCGTTACTCGCTCTGATCCCAGGCTGTCATTAGCGGCAGCGGCGCCGCACAAAGCGCCTCACAAAGGCAGCGCACATCAATGGTGCTAATTAATTGGATTAATGGAAGGGCAGCACAAATTAGGTCTGGCTTGGATAATTTCAATGAAAACTGAATACCAATCCCCAAAGTCATTGGAATATGGATGAGGCAAATTGAGTTAAAATAGAGGAGACTGCTGCATTCATTAGCCCGCCCACCCTCTGAAGTAGTTGTTTAATATGCAAACTATTAATATGCAAATCAGCACAAATGAAAAAAGTGTGATTTTTTTTTTTTTTTTTTTTAAAAAACTCTGCCGAACACAGGCAGCTGCCTGATGTGACAGAGCTGTGCTGCTCCACTCTGGCAGGGGACAGAGGGACCAAGAGCACAGAGGTTTTCATGGCAGAAATTCCCTTTCTGTGCTGCCCTCACTCAGCCATGAGTGAACCAGCAGCAGGAGCATCTTCTTTGGGCAACCTGCTCCAGGGCTTCTCCACCCTCACAGGGAACAGTTTCATCCCAATATCCCATCTAACCCTGTCCTGTGGCAGGGTGAGCCATTCCTCCTTGTCCTGTCACTCCTGCTCCTTGTCCAAGTCCCTCTCCAGCTCTCTTTCATTGAGGAAAGGTGATGAGGCAACTTTCTTCCACTTTATAACATCTCCCATGGGAGCCTGGAGGGAGCTGAGAGCTCTGCACTGAGGCAGAAGGGGAACAGTGAGAGCCCCACTCACAGCTCCTGCAACCCAAACCAACCCAGCCAGCACAGGAACGGCTGAATCCATAAAGATTAGCAATAATTCCCAAACCACTTCTGGCTTCACGCTTCCAGCCCTGTAAATTACAGCTCTATTGTGGTGCTTTCCCAGCGCTGCGGTGCCAATGGCCACCCCCCGACAATTACAGAGCCAGCGCAAAACTTCTTACAAATTGTAATTACCCCTAAGAACTGTTTCCCTGTTCAGCGTCCCTTGCTTAGCGGGTGACCCTGCAATGTTGTGACAAATGCCTTGTTTGGAATTATTTTTCCATCTCTAGCTGTTCTCCAAACACGCCAGGGTCTCGGGTTTTGGCTGATTTTTCTTCTCATTTAAATCAGAGAATAGGTGAGATTATCTCATCCCCCACGCTGGCAGCTCACCCCGTGCAAGTCCTTGTGCCCTGTGCAGGTCAGGGTCTGCCCAGCTGCCACACAGGCACCTTCCCCTGGTGCTGCAGCACAGCATCCACGGCACTGCCACCACCTGTGCCAGGCTGTGGCCCAACAGCGTTTTGTTTCCATGGAGAAAACTGTCCTGTTGACCCAGGAGGGACTGGATGCACGTTTTATGGAGGGCACACGAGCTTCCTCAGTTCCAGAGACCTGCCCTGAGCCCCACTGAGCTGGTTCACATTTTTGTGGTCCTGATGCCAACCAGAGGGAAAGAACAGAGCTGCAGAGAGCAGAGGAAGGTACAGTGCCCTGCCACAGGGGTGATGGGTGGCACTGGGGACACAGAACCAGAGTGGTTTGGGTTGGAAGGGACCTTTTCTGTATTTCAACCCCCTGCCACGGGCAGGGACACCTTCCACTGTTCCAGGCTGCTCCAAGCCCCATCCAACCCGACCTTGGACACTTCCAGGGGTGGGGCGGCCACAACATGCCACCAGCCCTGCACAGACCTCATGGGAGTCAAACGAGAGCAAAGCACCAGGAAACTTTAATGACACTGATTAAGAGTGCAGCCAGCCTTCCTTAATTAAAGTCCAATGGGTTCCTTGGGCAGAAGGAGCCCATAGCCACGATTTTCTCAGCGAGCTCATTTGGTTTGTTTTTTCTGTGCATAAGGGGATGTTGCTGCCATCCCTCCAGGAGCTGGCAGAGCCTCTGTGCTCTTGTCACCCTGTAACAGCTTCCTGGATTAATGATTCTGCAAAGGGCTAATTCTTAAGAGGGCAATGTCTTTTGCAGGCTGGTATTGATCTTTGTCAGCTTCCCCTTGAAAGAAAGAAAATATTGGCTTATTTACAAAAGGCAGCTTTTTGCTGCTGGCAAGTCAGTCTTGAGATCCATGGCTACTCACGTCCCTTGGAAATTGGAAAGGCTGGGGGTTGTTCCTCGAGTGTCAAAATCCAAGTTCTTGAAGCCCACCAGCCCCCAGAGAGTGTCTGGGGTGGGAGGGGATGGGTCTGACTGAGCAGGTGGGTGGGGGACTCTGTGCTGTGGGAGCAGGGCCAGGAATGGGAGAGGGGCTATGGGGGAGGCAGCTGATCACTGCTGCTCACGTTTGGGGTGGGTTCTGGAGCTGAAAAAAATTAACAAATTTTGACAGTTTGTATTGTATAGATTTTTGTTTAAAAAAATCTTGTGTATGTGTATGTAACAGCAAAATAAAATATATGAAAACATTCAAAATTGAAGATGAAAAATAATCTAAACCCTGAAAAGTCATTCCAGCAGGCAGCCAAGAAGATCCCTTTGGTAATCAGCACTCTGCAGAAATAGGAACGTTCCCACCACCAACGTTCCCTTCACTGACAGAAGGCAGCCCTGGGCACAGATGGGCAGGGACCATTCTCCATCCTCCCTCCCCTGGGAGGTGCCCACGGAGCCCCGAACACGGAGCTGCTCCCTCGGTGCCTCCCTGAGACAAACCCTGAAATATCTGCGTGTGAATCACCATCCCCGGGCTGAGTCACCACTGCTCCCAGAACAGCCCGTACCGTGTGCACCTGTGTGCATGTCCAGGTGTGAATGCACACGCACACACACACACACACACACACACACACACACACACCAGGGGTATCTGCAGCTCAGCTGAAGGGGGAAAACGTGAATCATAACATGAAAAGGATACAGGAAAACACAGGGCTGCAGGAGGCTGGAGGTGTGAGCTTGTGCCTGCTGCTCCCAGGGCTGCCCCTCCTGCACCCTCCGTGTGCCAGGGGTCTGTGCCAGCCCACGGATGTGTCAGCTCCCAAACTGGGCTGTTTGCAGTGCTGCCCAGCCCCAAAATCGTCACCTATCCCCTGCCTCATCCAGTGGGAGAGCTGCTTTCCATTGCTGCTTCCTGCATGGCTCCTCACAGCCAAAATCATCATCAAAGAATAGTAGGATGGTTTGGGTTGAAAGCGTTAATACAGTTACACCCCCTGCCATGGTCAGGGACACCTTCCACTATCCCAGGTTGCTCCAAGCTCCATCCAACCTGTCCTGGGACATTTCCAGGGATGGAGCAGCCACAGTTTCTCTGGGTACCCTGTGCCAGGGCCGCCCCACCCTCACAGGGAAGGATTTCTTCTTGATCTCTTATCTAAACCTACTCTCTGCCAGTTTGATATCCCAGAATTATTGCTGTGACCATTATGACCGTGTTCAGGGCTGTGTCACCGAGCGCTGAACTGGCCCAAACACTGATCCTTTCACAAGTGACACAAAGTGACCGTGATGTCCTGACCTGACGTACCAGCAGTGCCCGTGCTCCCCACGCAGGTGGGCACTCCTGTCAGCCAGTCTGTGAGCTCCTGGCTCTACAGCCCCCATTCAGCACCATGCTAAACAAACAATATTACACACTAAAACAAAAAAAAAAAGTAAAAAGCTCTTCCACCCACTAACTCCTGCTGTGCAGAAGGTGCCAAATCAGATTACAGTGCACAGTTGCCACATTATCCTGTCTCGACTTCACTAACGCTCATTAAGCTTCTAAAATCCTTTTTATGGTGTTTATAACACCTCCAGAGGAGTTTACTGTGTAAATATTATTCTACCATTAAATCCTGCAACAAGGCAACCGTCAACAAGTGGAATTTGTAATGGGCCTGCCGAGAGGGCTCGGCTCGCAGGCTGCGGCGCCTGTGAAGTGAGGCCAACGAAAGCAGCCAAGAACACAGTACGGAGTGATAAAGCACTTCATTTTGATGCTTTAAATCTCCTACCACTTGGGCCTGCTTAATGTAACAGGCCCACTGAGACATTAGAGTTGGGCCTGGAGTCAAATAAGCTACAGGGAGCCACTTACTGAAAGCAGCCTTCCACGCAGCGGCTGCATTAGCGATTTAACCCGGCTAATCCGGCCCGGAGCCGCCCTGGGCCAGCACGCCTGGCCAGCGATGGCCAACCTGGGCAAGGACTGCCCTTAGCCCTGCATAGGGGTGGGACACACCCCGGGGAGAGGGTGGGTGTCCCTTGAGTGCTGGTGCAGCCCCCAGGGATGCTCGCACGGTCGGGGAGCAGAGGATGCTGTGGCTGCACCAGCCTGATGTCTCTGCCAGCCAGGTGTGGCCAGAGCACTTCTCCCTGCTCCCAGCTCCTCGCCACACCCAGCCAGGACAAAATAGATGTAAACAGAAGAAGTCACCTGGGAAAAATCAATGGAAAATCAAAATTACAGAGGGGAATGTGGGCGGAGGGAGAGAAGGGAGGAGAGTCCCTGAAGGTCCTGTGGATCTCTGCTCCCAACACTGGGAAGGGCACAGGCAGGAATGTGTCCTTGTTCCCTTCCCAAGCACATCCAGGAGCTCACACCAGGCTAATCACTAATTGCTCTTGCTTTGGTGGCAGAAAATCAGCCCCAAAATAAACATATAGAACTTCAGGGCAATAAATGATTAAAGGCTGTGTGGGGACAGGCCTGAAACTCAACTGAAATATTGTGTTTCATGCTAAGTTGTGGAACCCGTTTTCCTCAAGCTTTCCCTCCAAAAAACAAAGGCAGAACCCCAAATTTGGCTTAACTGATAAAAGCCACTTTGTGATGAAAAATCTCAGTTTGAAAACGGCAATCTGAGACGCGTCGAGGTTTTGGACAAAAACCAATCATACCTCCCTTTTCGGGCCAAAATCTCAGTCCAGTTCAAGATGGAGTTTACAGATCACTTTGTTTCCTCCCAGGAGTGAATGTCCATCCCTACAAGGCATCTTTCCCTCCCTGGGACTCACCAGAGCACCCAGTGCCAGCCCCAGCCCCAGGCAGCAGCCCCGGCGTGCCTTGGCACCCTGCTCCTGTGTGGGAGCACAGATGACCAAGTTTGGGAATGCTGCTCACTAACTTTTACCATGTGTGTTCCTGCTGCTGGGTCAGTGCTGGCGGCCAAGCCCCAGGCAGGCTCGGGTTGGCTCCTCTTGGCTCCTTCTGGGACCCCCTTGCTGCCCCCAGCCCTCTCCTTCATCACCACACAGCAAGGAAAAGCATCCCTGGGAGCTGGAGATCAACAGCACCCTGCACAGCTGCTGCACGAATTCCAGGTTTCAAGCAATTTTTTGGAAGGAGAGCAGAAGCAGAGATTTTTAACTTGTGTGTGGAGGAAAGGGTTGGAAATCCTCACTGCAGCTTAACTAAAATCTTTGAGTTTTGACAAAATCGCTCGGATTTTTTTGGTTTGCACTTCAAGCAAAATAATTCATCATGCAAAATTAATATAGAAGACAAGAGTAACAATGCAAAACACAAAACATAATGTGATAAATAATGGAACTATTGAAATACAGGCTGGTTCAGAATTAAAAATTGAAACGATTTGATATGAAAATGTCACACAGGATGCTACAGCCTTGTTGAATCTTTTTTTCAGTTTTCCTCCAGCACAAAATTCAGCTGCAGTCAGGTCCATCCTGCAGAGCACTGAGGTGCTGGGGGTGGGATGGAGCCATGGAGAAGTTGCAGCAATAAAACCCTGATATGACACCACAGTGAGGGGCCAGTCACAAATGCCCTCCTAATTAATATAAATTGTTTGGTTAGCCCTGATAAACACTGAACACCTGCTTCTGGAGGAAGATGAATGACAGCCCCACATTGGCAGCATTCCCCATCCCAGCCCAGGGAACATCCTGGCCCTGGCATGCCTGGGGATGCTGGGGACACCAGGACCTGTGACCCTCCAGCTGCCACCATCGTCCCTGTGCTCAGCAGGATCTCTCTGCGTTACAAATGTCTCTGCTCCCGGCTTTCATGGCACAGTGACCACCCAAAAACAGCCATGAAGAGGACAGAGGTGCTTCTGGCTGTGCCCAGGCCTGAGCACTGGAGGATGGATGGATGGATGGATGGATGGATGCTCTTGTGCACTTTGCACAGTGCAGCTCGAAGCTCTAAATACCCCAACCTGACCAGCAGCGTGTGAGAAAATAAATGTAGTGCTGAGGGCATTCCTGAGCCTGCAGAACGCTAATTAAAGGGTTTCCTTCAAAAGGCAGGCTGGGGTAAGGATCCCAATTATCCCAGTGGGGACAGGGATTTTAATGGGCACCAGTACGCCCAACAAAGGTCTGCAGGCTGCTCCTGACACAATCCCATTCAGGCAGCCTTTATGCAGCCGAGGGCGGGGATTTGGGAAAGCCACCATCCCTCGGGGTGGAGGGAGGATGACTTTGCTTTTCGGAGAGCTCTGGGGCAGGGAGGCAGCGAATTTCCCCTGCGTGTTCCAGATGCTGCACCCCAAAGGAACACAATGGGCACCCCAACACTAACAAACACTAACATTAACACTAGCACTAACACTAACACACTAACACTAACTGCTTCCATGGATGCCCTGCTGACTTTTCCTAGGATTCTCGTCCCACAGTGCCACTCCCAGCCCGGTGCCAGCCTCCACCCCGATGCAGCCACACCAGGCTGGCACAGCAGCTGTGCCATAGCCTCGGCACAAGCCCGGGGAGCCGGAGGGGCAGCGGTTCCGTGGCAGCCACCCAGGCACGGCAGAGGCAGCGGTGACTCAGCCGGCAGGAATGTGGGAGTTCTGCGCTGAAAGCCTTTTAATTCCAGCCTGGTGATGAATGGGCAAGGCCTGAAATGAAATGTTCGGAGGCTCAATGTACCGGGCCTCCCGCTTGTAATTATTTTTGTACAGAATATGTCAAGTGTCGTGCTTCACAAGAACTCGTTTAGCATGCAAACATTTTGTGATTAAGTGAGGCTTACTTAATTAAGCACTTTGTAATGACTCTTAAACCAAAGAGTAGTGGATTAGTGCGTCCTATTTGTGTCTATCATGTTAAAGGCGCCGTAATAACAGGTTGCTGCAGACAATTAGGGTTAGAATACAGAGTGGATGGAGGGAGAACCAGCAGGCACCCGGAGCCCCGCCACTCGCTAATGTCACCAGTGAGAGCCGCCTCTGCGGGGACAATGCGAACCCGCTCCGCATCTGCCTCCGCGCCCAGCCTTGGAGCCTTGGAGCTCTGCACTGCTTGGTGTCACCCACCAGGACGTACCCGAGGGGTCCCACAGCAAACAGGGCACACAGGGTGGGCACCATCCCAGGAAAGGGTCGCTGCTCCAGCAGAGAGCTTGAGCACGTACTTGCCAAGAGCAGTGGGATGAGGATTTTCTTGTGGCTCTCCAGCACAACACCAGCGTGTTGGCACTGTCAGAGAACACCCCCCGTGCGTGCTTTCAGCCCCTGGGTTTAGCAGATGTGGCACTCAAGGACATGGTTTGATGGTGGCCTTGCCAGCAGGGCAGGAGGAGTGGGCAAGGGGCACAGGGCTGGGGACAGCGGGGGTGCTGATGGGTCCCTCCAAAGCTGCAGAGGGTTTTCCATGGAAACCACCCAACAACAAGCCCAGAAATGCCACTTGCTTGTAGCCCCAGAAATGCCACTTGCTTGTAGCCCCAGAAATGCCACTTGTTTGTAGCTCCAGAAATATCACTTGTTTGTAGCCCCGAAATGCCGCTTGTTTGTAGCCAGTGACAGCTTCAGCACAACCCCACCCGAGCCCAGTGGGTGGCCCCACACTTTTCACCAGTGAAATTGGTTCCCCCATTTCGTGCAGGGAGAGAGGACAGATTATCTCATTACTCCCCAGCCACTAATTCAGTTATAGGACAAAGCAAGCAGCACATCCCTGAGTGCACACAGGGAAGGTGAGAGGCAGCAGGGGCCCTGCAAACACATCACACCCCAGGACTCCTGCTGGAAGAGCACTGGGCACCAGGAACCCTGGAGCACCACTCTGCCGTGGGCACTGCACCACTCATGGCTCCATCCCGTGCTCAAGGCTCACTGTGGCTGCTCTGAGCAGTTCTATCAGGTTTTGCAGTTTCTCTGACCGCCCTTTTTTTCCCCTGGCACCTCTCTCCACCCTGGGAGGGAGGGAGCAGCTAGGGGCACCCCAAGTGCAATGCCCCAGAGCAAAGGGTCTCGCTCTCTCGCCCCCAGCCATGCAGGCTGCTCCCTCATTAGCAGAGTTAATAAACCCGACATTGTAATTTACTGGGTTTGCTTTACCCTTCACCTTTGGAACAGGAGGAAAAGCAGGAGTCACCACTCCTGGAAAACCTTCCCTTTGAGCTGAGAAACATTTCTGAGTTCAGTAAATAAACATCCCCACCTGCACATGCTCAGGGCAGTGGAGCTCAGGCCCAGTCTGATACAGTAAGAGCAATTTACCTTTTTTATCTCAAAAAGCACAAAATTCATTTTTTTTCCTTTGATAAGCCGGTGCCAGGAGCAGGCAGTGCCCCAGGAGCCAGAGGCAGCACGGGTGGTGGGGAAGGCTCGTGGCTCACAGCTCTGATCCCATGTGGCCCCTTGCCCCCAGCTCCTGGTTCTCAAATGCTCAGAAGACAACAGGTAATAAATCTGGATATTTTACACTTTTTCATTTCCTCTTACCTCACATTTAATGAGATTTTACCCTTAACAAAGGTACTATTGAAGCTGACTCTTAAACAAGGCCAGACAAGGGCTGGGATATTTTGGGGATGGGTGGGGGAGGAGGGCTGCAGGAGATGGGGGCAGGGTGAGGAAAAGGGAGCTTTAGAGCAGGGTCAGCCTGGTTTTTGCTCAAGCTTTGAGTGAAGGTTTAAAAGTGATTTTTGTTTTATCACACACCTGGAACTCATCCCAGTGTTACCAGAGTTTTAGCTGGTCCCAAGCAGCTCAGGCATCCAAGATTTGGCACTACAGGAACCACAGCTCCACACTGCAGGTGGAATTCAGGGTGGTGGGAGTCAGTCAAACACCTCTGCTGGACATGAGCAGAGGGATAAACACGGATCACACTGTGCCAGGGGGGTGGGCACGGCTCTCTGTGCTGCAGGAAATTCTGTGTGCTCATCTATTCCTGCCTGGCCTTACCTGACTCTTCCAGCCCCTCCAGGGGTAACCTGCTGGTGTATTCCCTCCCTAAGCTGCACACGGGAAAGACATGTCAATAATTTCCAGAACTGGATCAATCCCCCTGGAACAAGCAGCAAACCCAGCAGATGTAAAACCAGAGGAAGAAAATTCCCGAACTCCAACTGCGGCTCTGAACTTGAGAGAAGCCAAAACATCTCTTGAAACCTCACACTCCACAAGGTTTTCCCAGCCCTATATACTTGATATTTTAGTAGCTGTTGAATTTCAGAAGTTCAGTGTTGCCATGAAGGCAATTAGTGAGGAGAGGGAAGGAGGGGATCAAAGCTCCCTGGCCTGTGAGCACTCTCAGAGGAGCAGAGTAGTAGAGGTACTACTACTGCTACTCCAGGTAGTAGGAGCCTCTCATCCTGGCTGGGATCACTGTGGATCTGCACACACTCCCCTCTGTTCCTCTCCCTTTTCTTCCCATTGCCAGATGCTTTGTACAACTCCTATTTTTTGTGTCACAGAGGGAAGGGAGGAAGGGAGGAAGGGAGGAAGGGAGGAAGGGAGGAAGGGAGGAAGGGAGGAAGGGAGGAAGGGAGGAAGGAAGGAAGGAAGGAAGGAAGGAAGGAAGGAAGGAAGGAAGGAAGGAAGGAAGGAAGGAAGGAAGGAAGGAAGGAAGGAAGGAAGGAAGGAAGGAAGGAAGGAAGGAAGGAAGGAAGGAAGGAAGGAAGGAAAAGAAAGGAAAGACAGGAAGGAAGGAAGAAAGACCATATTTTAATCTGTTTTGATGTTCTCCAAAGCTGTTTGGTCCCTGCCCAGGTAATGCACCCACCAGAGGAAGGGGAAGAGCACAGTTCAGGTGTGATGACAGAAAAGAGCCCAGTACAGGGGATTAGGGGGAAGCTCAGTACAGGTATGACCACAGGGGAAGAGCACAGCTCCTTGAGAGCAGCCTGGCTGCAGCCAGCCCTGACATCTGCAGTGCTGAGCTGCAGCCCGTGGGTCTGGAAAAGCGCTGCTCCGCTTTAGTAACTGGCGGCCGTTGGCAGCTCCCCGTTAAATCGCGGCGTTAATCAGAAACACATTGTCCATATTGTCAACACTTCGTTTAACCACTTCTATAAATTCAGCATTAGTGTTAAAAAGATTCTGATTTGATGGATGAAATAGTCATCCTCCTGCAAGCCAAACCCAATAAAAGTGAGCTAATAATTCATGGGAATAAGGCAGAAGATACTCCACAGAGGCACAAATGGGTGAGATTTCCCTTCATTTGCATCCGGTTGGAAAGAGCGGCCGGTGCCGACAGGAGGATGAGGGAGGAGAGAGCTCTGTGCCTGCTCCTCTGGGAGCTGCTCATCCCCTGTGGGGTGTGGAATGCTCAGGTAAGAGCACAGCACCCCAAAACTACACATCCACACATGGGGTCAACACACCAGGAATATTTCATCCTTTAAATACAGAATGAGCTGCCCTGGCTCAGCAGCTTTTCCAGACCTTTCCTGGCTTTGTGCTGCACCACCTAGAAGATTGTTTGGGGGGCATATGTGAGTTATCTCATTATTATCATCATTATTATATTATTATCATCAGTATTATTATATTTTTGTTAGTGCCTCTCTAGTCAGCCCTCCCTCAGAGGGATTACCTGGGGAAATATCCATGGAATACAGATATTCCAGAGCCAGCCAGAGCTTGCTGTCCACCCCACCTTGCCTGAGCCATGCATTACCAGCTTGGTGCTCCCAGGGGGAAATACCCTGAGATTCCAAGAGATGGGATCTTAAAATGAGTCTTTAAAGCTTCTGGGTCACCCGTGTGGGGTGGATCCGGGGAGCTGAAGGGGAGCAGGGCTGCACAGGGAGAGGAGCCACAGCAGGAGCTCTGAGGGCAGCACTCAGCTCCATCCACCAGCACCCCTGAGATCCTGCTGGCCCAGGATGGGCATGGCCAAGAGCTGAGTCCTTTAGGTTCAGCCACAGCTCCTCCAGCATATCCCCAGGAGTGGGATTAGCCCAGGAAGCTTCGCAGTGACCCCAATTCCTCACCCTTCTGCCCCTTAATAACAACTCAGGCCTCAGATTCCCCATGTAATTGCATGAACTGTGAGACTTTCAGCACTTCTCATCCTACACAAATAGTTTCCATTTTGATTCCCAATCTCCTCAAGAAAGTATTTGAAAGTTGTTGTTTTTACTGCAATATGAGAATGAAAAAAAATAGCTCCGCTCAGTGAACTTGGAAGTAATGGAATAATAATCCAACAACACAAGCCTTCTTGGAAAACTCTTCTGAGAATACCAGTGCCCTTGGGCATGTCTAGAGCCTTGTTTATTAAAACAATATAGTTTAAGAATTAATGCATTTATAAAGCAGGACTTATTACATAAGAATATTGTGCTTCTTTCATCATTGCAAAGGATCTGGTAACTAAATTAATGTAACCCATTTGAAAGGTTTTTCTCTTAATCTTATTTGGATTTAGGTAGCTGTTTTTGTGAAAAATATGGAAGAGGGGATAAAAGGAAACCTTTGCACAAATACTTCTGTCAGCCAAACTCTTCATGGGTTCTGCTTCTTCAACTGAAGAATGCAAGAAGAGATCAAAATTAGGGGAAATAAATCACATTTCCAGAAAAATCTGTATTTGTGTTGGAACAGAGAATGTCTGACAGAGCAGGGAGATATTGGAGGACTGGGCAAGTTGGGAAGAACTCAAAGCAAATGAAGGTTCCAATTCTGCAAGCAATTATGCCTGTGGTAATTGGGCTGTGTGAGCCAGGCTTTGCTGGGCACTCACAAGGCTGCAGGACCAGCGCTCTGGTGGCACCTGGGGACAGAGCAGCTCCCAGGCTCTCTGTGGGAAGGGATGGCCATGGCCAGGACCCCCTGCCCGTGTCCCTGCCAGCTCCTCAACTGCCAAAGTCTGAGGAGGAGTTTCAGCCCATGTGCCACAACGCCAGGGTTCACCCCTGCCCCGTCACAGCAGCACTTCCCTGCTTCCAGAGGCTCCAGGGATCGTTGGGATGATCTGCCTTGGATTGGGTTGCTTTTTTCTCTTCTTCCAAGGACTTGGTGTGATAAATCAAGGGAGATGAGCCAGGCTGCTGACAGCACCTGGAAAGAGCCACCAGGCTGGCTCATCTCCTGTCTCCCAAGGCGAGTAGGATGGAGCAGGGATGGGATGGGATGGGATGGGATGGGATGGGATGGGATGGGATGGGATGGGATGGGATGGGATGGGATGGGATGGGATGGGATGGGATGGGATGGGAATGAGTGGGGTGGGAATGGGTAGGGTGGGATAAGATTACTGCTCCCTCTGGCAGCCAAAACAATCTCCCATCCCACATTGTGCCTCCCCAGTGAGGGGCCCTTTGCCATCTCCAGTTCTTGTGCTGTAGAGGCCTTGGGGGGATTATTTTAAAGTCCCTTTTGGCTGGGAAAAGTCTGGATTTCATAAGCCCTTTTCAGTGTGAATTTTTTGCAGTTTTTCACAGTGATATCACTTTAAGGTTTTCCATAGCCGCAGAATTTCTTCCAATTAATGGAAAAAACATTAATGTCCGTTTAGGAAAATAACTTTTCCATTGCTGAAGAAACTCTCTGGTTGTGCCTCAGGCAGCAACAAACTCTGGATGAGCAGGTCCTGGAGAGCCCCAGAGAGCACAAAGGGGCTGGGACAGCCCTGCTCTGTGGGATTGTCCCCTGGTATGTGCCAGCCTTGCTGGCCAAGTGTGCTCCCCATCACCTCCTGCCCAGGGGGCTGGGGGTCACCAGGGCTGGCAGAACAACCAGAGGCACTTTGGTTTCCCTCAGACAACTTGGGAACAACTTTGCCCCTGCAGGAGTCACCTGCCAGTAAATGTCCCAGTCTGTGACATGGATGATGGAGTCTGCCTTCAGCATCTGGGCTCACCCTGGTACCAGACCGGAAAACATCGTGTATAGAGCTGCATGGGGAAGTTTCCAAATAGTAAGGGAAAACCACATCCAATCCCTGCTGGAAGTTAAACCAGAGTTCATATCTGACATCAGTGACACCCAGAAACCTGCATGGCAGCACAGCTTGGCAAAGAACACCCTGGGCTTGTCAAAAGATGGAAATCAGCATAAAAGACATTTCTCCAGCTGGTCCCAGCTCCTGGGATGCCCCTGGGAAGCTCAGCTCATGCCTAGATGCATCCCTGAGTGTTCTGCTGGTGTAACCCAGCCTGGTGCTGGGACAATGGTCAGAGAGAAGGACCTGCCCTTGCTGGGGAGTCTGAAGCAGCAGCAGACACAGCTCTGAGGAACCTGAGGTTGCTGTGAGAACATCGTCCTGCTCCTCCCCATTATTCCAAAGAAAAGGAATTACGGTTTTTCAGTCCCTGCTAGGTTCAGTCAGTCCCCAGGACAGAGATCAGACGGTGTAAACAGGACACGCTTCAGCAAGGCTGTAAATACAATTTATGGCTGCTGCAGCCTGCAGTGCTCTGAACACGGGACCCTTTCAAAAGCACATGTGCCTTTTTCTTACTCAGAGATTTCACTATTTGGGAACATTTGATCCCCTGTCAGTTTTTGGGATGCCAAAATGTCTGTGAACAATGTTGAAAAGCTGACAAGTGTTTCAGTGACCTGCTTTGCTCCCCTGTGCCTTGTGCTGCTGTTCCCTGCACACTCAGTTCAGACACACATCCTCTCACAGAGTGCAACCTGCTGCAGCCAATATTCCCAAATTTGGCTTCTGCCTAGCAATAAAGTCACTTTCTCCACTTGCTTGCAAGTTCTGTAACCCAGAATCTTCCTTTAATACCTCAGGATCAAGCACCTGGGGGAAATATGGAGGGGAAAAAACAGGAGAAAAGTGAACAGCAAGGAACAACCCCACAGGACATTGCTGAAGGTGTTCCCAGATTTCCCTTTCCCAGGGGTGTCCAGTTGCTCCTCCCAGCCTGTGCTGGGTGCAGTGGGCAGCCCCCACGTGGCTCAGGCCACACAGCCCCAGCTTGTCCAGCAGAGCTCAGGAGGTGGAAACTTCGCTCCTTCCAGCTTCACTTTTCAGCTGAAACCCTTGGCGACATTTCTGTTTTGCTTGAGATCAGGTTCCACCTTCTCCCTGTGGTGCAAGATCTTGGCCCAGGTCTCAGAGGTCTCTGGCACTGGCAGCAGCCTCTGGAGCAAGGAGAACTCTTGGGGTGATGGGAGGAACTCTCAGTGCTGTTGGTTCTGCTGGGCAGCAAACCCCACTTACAGACACAGATTGAGCCAAAAAATCTTCCATCCCTGTGGCATGGAGGCTCCTGGGGAGAAAGCAGGACAGAGGCAGCCTGGGGAGCAGTGAGGGGAAATCTCATTCTGACAGCAATGGGGGGACAGGAGCATCTCCCCCGAGCCTGGAGATGAGACTGTTAAACTCAGTGACAGCACAGAGAGGGATTTTCTCTCAATAAAGTCTTAAAGGGTTTTAAAGACTTAACAAAAATAGCTTTGAACAGTGTCTGAAATGGTTCAACTCTGGGGTTCCAGCCTTTGAGCAGCGTTGTAGGAAATTTTCTGATGGAGCATTTCCATTGGAGATGGTGGATTCAGGGAGCCAAGGACATTTTGCAGGGATAGATTGATTTCAAGAATGTATTAACCTGGATTTTGTTTTGCCACAGCTGACAGTTTTCTTTGGTGTTGATCTTTGCATTTCACCAAATATTTAACAAGCAACAATAATATTTGCCAAGAATATCGAATTTCAGCAAACTTTGAGGCGTGACTTTCTCCACTCAAAGCCCCATCATAACAACCATTTTCTGCACAGGATACACGCTGCTTTCCAGCTGGCTTTAATCTCCAAACGCAGAACTTCGCTGTGATTGTTGCTTTGAATGATGTCAATTCACCAATTCAGTGATGAAAGCACTGGTGACAACGTCATTCCTGCTGTTGTTTGGGGACAGTGCCATTCCTGCTCTTTGAGGATTGTGCCATCCCTGCTGTTGTTTGGGGATTGTGCCATTCCTGCTTTTTGGGGACAGTGCCATTCCTGCTTTTTGGGGATTGTGCCATCCCTGCTGATGTTTGGGGACAGTGCCATTCCTGCTCTTTGGGGACAGTGCCATTCCTACTGATGTTTAGGGACGGTGCCATTCCTGCTCCTTGGGGACAGTGCCATTCCTGCTCCTTGGGGATTGTGCCATTCCTGCTCTTTGGGGACAGTGCCATTCCTGCTTTTTGAGGACAGTGCCATTCCTGCTGTTTGGGGATGGTGCCATTGCTGTTGTTTGGGGACAGTGCCATTCCTGCTCCTTGGGAACACTGCCATTCCTGCTGTTTTGGGATTGTGCCATTCCTGCTGCTCTTTGGGGACAGTGTCATTCCTGCTCCTTGGGAACAGTGCCATTCCTGCTGTTTTGGGATTGTGCCATTCCTGCTGCTCTTTGGGGACAGTGCCATTCCTGCTTTTTGAGGACAGTGCCATTCCTGCTGTTGTTTGGGGATGGTGCCATTCCTGCTCTTTGGGGACAGTGCCATTCCTGCTCTTTGGGGACAGTGCCATTCCTGCTCTTTGGGGATGGTGCCATTCCTGCTTTTTGAGGACAGTGCCATTCCTGCTCTTTGGGGACAGTGCCATTTCTGCTATTTGGGGACGGTGCCATCCCTGCTGATGTTTGGGGACAGTGCCATTCCTGCTCTTTGGGGATTGTGTCATTCCTGCTGTTTGGGGACAGTGCCATTCCTGCTGTTTGGCCACGGGGAGCTCCTGCCTTCAGTGACATTGGCACAGGCAGCACTGGAGCGGCAGGAGCCCGGTGACAGCAGAAGGACATGACGATGCCACATGCGTGGCTGTGTGTCATTATTCTCCTTGGCTGTGCCTCCTGACTCTTCCAGGGGTCCCCACACACTTCCTAAGCCGAGGAGCAGAGGGAGAAGCCGAGGGGAAGCAGAGCAGTGGGAGCCCCATGGCCCCACAAGGCTGTGTCTGTGAGGGTCCCCATTTCCACAGGGATGTCCCCAAAGCATCCCAGGGGTGCTGGAAGGGCTGGCAGTGCAGCAGGAGCACCCAGTGACCCTTCTCAGGGGGTTTATTTCTTGGACCTGATGAACCAGGATCTTAATTGGTGTGAATATGGGAAATAGGGCTGAAATCCGGGAAAGGGAGAAGTGACTCCAGTAAGAACCTTGCAGGTGAAAGGGGTGGGGAGGGCAGTTTAGGAGAAATCCCCTCAGGGTGGAGAGCTCATCCAAGGCACCCAGAGGCACCCAGAGCACCCAGGCTCTGCAGAAGGGCATAGCCGAGGAAAAAACCCCGAGTGCCCAGGAAAACTTCCAGAGGCACAGGCGAGCACGGCGTTAAGATCCCGCAGGATTTGTCAGCAGTGCGATAACGGCGGCGATAGCGCGATAACGGCGGCGATAGCGCTGCCACCCGAGCTGATGCTATCACGGCCAGGCTGAATGGGCTCCGGGAAGCTCGGAGCTTTCCTTTGGAACCTGAAGGAAATAAAGCCCTCGGTACAATAAGCGGATCAGATAAGGCAGGAGAAAAATGGAGTTGCATAGAGTAAAAATAACCCATCTCTCGCGTTTTCACCACACACAAAAAGCAAAAGCTGATCCCGAAAGATACCTGACGCTGCTGCTCTGGGGATCTTGCTTTTAAGAAAACCAGGGAGATCTGGAGCTGGAGCCAGCACATCGCCCCTTGCCGTCCTTCCAATAGCACGCAGGGAAGCTCTGAAACCCAGGAAATGCTAGTACTATATTTTATTACATTTTAAAGAGACAAAAATCCTCTGGCTCGAATCCACTGCGCAAAATAAACACAATTTGAGTTCTCTCTCGGCATACCGGGGCACTCGCTGAGCACACACGGAGTGACTGTAACATAACGCTTTCCTAAGGGCTCCCAAGCTCCAGCGGGGCCCCAGCCTGACTTGGGGAAGGAATTGGGTTCACATAACCCTCACTTAAAAAATAGACTGGCACATTTTTGCTTTATCAAACTCTATTTGCAAAAGACTAGGGCTAAATGATCTGAAAAGGTTATTTTGAAACAGGGTCACCCTCACTGCCACAGGTCTAATAAAACAAAACTATGGCCAAATTAGAAACATATTTCATCTAATAGGGGAAAATATAATTGGTGAATCTGTCTGGTGTTTGACCTACAGTATTTATGCTAAATGAAAGTTTAAATATATCACAATGCAGCACGAACAAGAAAAGCTGCTTTCACTCTCTGTTCTGTGGTTTGATCCCTTCCCCTTAACCCTTAGCTCCACACGAACGCCAACATCAGCATTAGCTTTGGCTGCGCTGCTCAGATGCTGTGAAACAGGAGGGATGGCCAAGGGCTGCAGGAGTGATGAGAGATTCTGGGAAAATACCCGGGAAACCAGAAGGGACTTCAGAAACTGCTGTGGGGTGTCCCTCTAAAACTGAGGCCCCTCGGGGTGGGGAGTGTGACATCCAGCTGTGACACTCTCCATGTGCTTGGGGAGATTGGAAGGCAGGGCCTGACTGATGCTGGGCAGGGGGATGAGGGGGCCACAGTGTGGGGGTCTTGGCTCTGCCATCCTTACAACACACAGAGCCACGTGGGCACAGAGTGGGTACCATAAAAATAGGGATCTGCATCATCAGAGTGAAAATATCCCACCCTGGTCATGAACGCGGCGTGCAGGGCTGGTGCTGAGCTCACGTGCGCTCGCTGATGATGCAGGAGGTGCAATTTGTGGTCAACCAGCTGTTTGTAATTCCCATCGCCCAGAAAACCCCTCCTCCCACCCCCAAATAATTTATGTTCCGCATAAAAGCGAGAGGATCCTTGAGCGGCAGTGATGGATGAAGGAGATTATTAACAAGGATATCATTTTAAGAGAGTCTGTCTTTTGGTTCCTCGCAGTTACATAACATTTCATAAATTTCATATCAGGCTGGTTCCCGACTGGTTTACCTGACAGCAGCCCGGTGGGATCACAGGGTGCCATCCCTGAACCCCAGGCTGAACAGAATTCCTGGGCTCCCTCCACAGGGATCTGCTTTCCATGGGCCACACGGGTCCTGCTTCCCCAATCCCAGTCCTGAAAATAACTGGAGCAACCACAAGGGAATGCTCTCATCACCCTTGAAAGGATCAGATGAGGGTTTGGCAACATGGGTGACACAAGCACAGTTTATCCAGGTCTAGACACCAGCTTCAAGCTCCGGTGTTGCCATCAGCGCTGCAGAGTCTCCATCCTTAGCCAGGAGGAGAAGCCAGCCCACCCTCAGCCCCCTTGGCTCCCCCAGCATGAGGGGCTGGTTGGACAAATGGCAGCAGGCACCTCTCCATGCCACAGCTGCCTGCCTTCCCTGCCTGCAGCGGTTTCAGGAGATGCTCTCCCTCTCCCTGGCACGGGGGAGGAGCAGGGACACACAAAACTCTCCTGACAGGGACATGCGCCCGTCCCTGTGTTCCCCTGCAGAGCCCTGTCGCTCAGCCAGGCGCACGCAGCTATGATTCATCCCTCGCAGGAGTTCAGGCTGAAAACAAAAACCTCAACCAAACAATCCCTTCAGCTCCAAGTCCCAGTAAATGGCCTCCTCGGGCAGGAGCAGGGATGCACAGCTCTTCCCACTGGGACACCTGGGGAGTGCAGAGCAGGGGCAGGACCAGGTTCTGCTCTCTAGGCCTTGGCAAACCAAGTGAGACGAGCTGAAATCCCGAGCAGAGCAGCAGGACTGCAGCCACGAGCTGAGAAAATGGGCTGGGGAGACAGGGATCTTCTTTCTTTTCCTTTATTCCTAGCCCCCCACCCCCCCCCCTTTTTTTTTTTTTCTTAAAAACCTTCATGTGGAAAAGAAAGGGGCTAATTAAATTCTTCTGCTGAACATATTTAGCGAGTCTTTCAGAGAAGTGATTGCGTTTGGCCGCAGTCCAACAGCCAGGAGATAGGATTGTGCTCAGGAACAGGCAGAGCAGAGCGCTGATTTAGGAGGATCCAGGCAGATCCCAGCTGACAGGGTCTGGCCTGTCTCAGGCACTGTGGGAGGAAGGATGAGGGTGGCCAAGGTGGCTTTCTTGAATTCCTGGTGTGTGAGGTGAAGGCGGATCTCATCTCCGTGACATCCTCCAGGGCTTAATTTACAGCGTGCCCCGAGCGTGCGCCCACAGCCCCGACCGCGCTGCCTCCCCGGCTCTGAGTTATTGTTTAGTCAGCACCCAGCACCCCGTGCATCCAAAAATCAGCAAAACTGTGGCACCCACAGCCCCGAGCCCCACTCAGCCCTGCACCAACACCAGCTCACGCCGTGGATCCCAGCCTTGTTCATATTGAACGGGCACCAAAACCACGTCTGAGTTTGGATGCTGAGCTGATTTTCAGGTTGATTTCCAGCTGAATTCCAGGTTTCCTCACTCGGTGCCGGCTGTCCCAGGGTCAGGATCCTCCACACAGCCCGTGGAAGGATGTGCTGCCCACTGCAAGTGCTCCCAGCTGGGGGCACAGCACCGAGCACCCTCCGGAGTTTTGGGGATGCTCCGCAAGCACCGGGGTGCTCAGAACCACAGTACCGGGGTGTTCGGAACCACAGCACCGGGGGGCTCAGAACCACAGCACCGAGGGGCTCGGAACCACAGCACCGGGGGGCTCAACACGGCACCGGGGTGTTAGAACCACAGCACCGAGGGGCTCGGAACCACAGCACCGGGGGGCTCAGCACGGCACTGGGGTGCTCAGAACCGCAGCACCGGGGTGCTCAGAACCACAGCACCGGGATGCTCAGAACCACAGCACCGGGGTGCTCAGAACTACAGCACCGAGGTGCTCAGAACCACAGCACCGGGGTGCTCAGAACCACAGCACCGGGGTGCTCAGAACCACAGCACCGAGGTGCTCAGAACCGCAGCACCGGGGTGCTCAGAACCACAGCACCGAGGTGCTCAGAACCGCAGCACTGGGATGCTCAGAACCACAGCACCAGGGTGCTCAGGACCACAGCACCGAGGGGCTCGGAACCACAGCACCGGGGTGCTCAGAACCACAGCACCGGGGTGCTCAGAACCACAGCACCGGGGTGTTTGGAACCACAGCACTGGGATGCTCAGAACCACAGCACCGGGATGCTCAGAACCACAGCACCGGCACGGCCAGGGGGGTTCCCTGAGGAGGAGGCACAAGGCAGCCCGGCCCTAAAATCCCCCTGCATTCCCGTGTTAGGGGGGTCCCCTCGGCCACCCCCTGTCCCAGGCACCGAGGGACCCCTCCCGGTGCAGCAACTGCCCCGCGGGACCCCGGCCCCGGCGGGGTGGCACATTTACATCGCCTCAGCACATTTCCATCTCTTCACCTATTTCCGGGGCAAATTGCCTGGTTTTATGGCGCCTGACCGGCTCCCTCGGGGACAGCATTAGACGGGCAGGCAGTGAACCACGACAAGAGGTTTTGCTTTTCCCACAAGGTTCCTGTGAGAAAGCCCTCCCTTCTTCCCTCCCTCCCTCTCTCCCTCCCTCCTGCTGCCTTCATCTCATCTCCAAGGGCGCTGTGCCCAGTTCCTCCGACCCCCGGGTGCTGGGGAGCCCCCCATTGCTCCAGGAGGACAAAGAGCTGCTCCCTCGGCAGGGCTTCCCCTCAAATTTCATCTCTTTGGTGTGAGTGGCCCTGGTGCAGGAGAAGCCTGGAAATGACTCTAAAGCCTGGGATGTGCCAGGTACAAAATCTGTTTCCTTCATCCCAGGGCTCTGAGCATCACCAGCCTCAGAGCATCGAGGGCTCTGCCAACGCTGGGGTCTGGCAATCGGCACCACACTGTCCCCAGCATTGCTGTGTGTCAGGAGGGGACCACGGGACCCCCCTGGAGATCCCATGGGAGCACTGGAGATCCCATGGGAGCCAGAGTCCCAGCAGGGCCAGTCAGACACGCTGGATGGTGGCTGGTGTCCCCTGCACACATTCCTTGGAGCTGGGACTCCCACCACCTCGCTCACATGAGGCGCTGGACTGGGAACATCCTAACAGAGATGGCTTCAGCCCCAGCAGATGTTTCAAATTTGTTGTTAACCCATATTTATTTGGACTGATAATAGCAGGCAGCCCTCCAATTGTGCTGGGAGTTTTACAATAAACTCAAACTCACTCTATCAAAAGCAAATCGATTCAGAGTGATATTGGCCCCACCCATCCATGTGATTCCCACTGGCATGTCTGGGTCCCTCCAGGATGGGATCTGCCCCAGTTCAGGTCCTGGACCAACTTCTCCAAGAGTCCCCTCAGCACCGCAGGCTCCCTCAGCCCCTTCTCCAGCTAAAGCTCCTTTTTAATTGCCTTCTGAGAGCAGCAGTGACACTCTCCACAGGGAGGATTGATTTAGACATGCAGTTTTCTCCACAGACTTCGCAAACGGTTGTAACAAGGTCACAGAGAAAAACAATTTTATCCTCTGATTACTGTAACATGATATGAGCTTGGAATTGCATCCACTTGGACTATTTATTTAGGCATTGCTTGTCTGGTCCCTGAGGAAAACTCCTCAGCGTAGGAAGCACAGGCAGACAGGGCAAGGATTGCTCCCAGTGTTTCCCAGTGCTCCCAGTGCTCCCAGTGCTCCCCAGGCACCTGCAAGGGCAGTTCGTGGGTGCTGGAAGGGAGCTCACAAGCAGAGCTCAGCACAGTGCAAGTCTCAGCCATTACAGAATGAGGTGCTTTTCCCTGGGTGAAGAACATCTTCCTGCATCCTTTCTTGTGAGCCCAGAATGGCCTGTTTAGAAAGTGCAGCAGGGGAAGCACACAGCTCATCACCTCTTCCTGATCAGGCCAAATCCATACAGAAAAATGAATTCAGTGCTTGAAGGTACTTCACTGTGTGAGAATACTCATCCAGGGTGAAATATTGCAAATATACGGTGAATTGTCAAAATAATGGGAATATAACAAGGTCAGAAAACTGAGACATCCGATCACAATCAGCCCTAATTCCAGCAAAGCCACGTTTAAAGGAGATTGTTTTGTCAAAGGTTTTTCACGGCCCAGTGGCTTTGTAGCACAAGGTTGTTTGGATCAAGTAATTTCTGATGAACATTTATTATGGAGAGGAAGTGTCACATCCACTCCATGCCGTGAAAGTTCATAAACTTGCTCAGACAATTTCAGAACTTCTCAGCCCATAGCCTGTTGCCTCAGGAATTATTTGAATGCAGAGGACAGGCAGAGCCTGAGCAGGGACAGTGGCACTGGCAGCCACTGAGGGATGCCAGGACTGGAGTGCAGGGATGCCCAGCTGGCACAGCTGGCACAGAGCTCCCCCAACACCTGGGAATGGAGCAGGAGTGTGGAAAATGTGGACAGCAGTGCCCAGGGTGCCAGCAGAGGAGGGTGGGTGCCCAGAGATGAGGGGCAGCCAGCATTCAGCAGAGTGTCCCAGCACATCCCCGCCGTGAGGGTTAACTCGGCTCCTGGAGGGGGTTTTGCTGACTCTCTGCTCTTACATCACGGCTGTGCTATGAGCCCTGGCAGGGCTCCCACTCTGCAGCTCCGGGCTCCAGCCTCTGTCAGTTCTGGCACAGGGAAGGGGAGCCCGGGCCAGGGCAGCAGGGAGGGGGCAGAGGCACCGAGCCCTCCCAGCCCTCTGTGGGGCTGCAGGGGGTTGGGGTCTCGCTGGGGGGATGGAAGGAGGCGAAACTGCTTGTGCAGCTCCCAGCTGTTGGCTGGGCTGAGTGAGGGTGGGGAGGTGGCTCTGTGAGGCACAGCTCGGCATGGCAGCGTGGCACAGCACACGATGTGCTCCCTGGGATACCCTGGGTCCATCGGGACAATCCGTGAGTCCCCGAATTTCCACGGGACCAGCGGAACCGGAGCTGACCCAGCCCGGCTGGGTGCGCCCAGCCCCGGCCCCACGCTCCGACAGAGAGGCACCGGCCTCAGGAATGAACTCACAGAGCAAAACCAGGCAGCCTGAGTCAACTACTCCCTAAAATCATCAATTACACCATGACAGCCCAGAAGGAGAGGAGGGGAAGTCGGGGACACGCTGCCGAGGGGAGGGGAAGGCCAGAAGGAGAGAGCAGTAGTTAAAGCCCCGCTGTGAATCAGGAGGCACAATGGCATTTCCAGATGCACGGAGCCCTGGGTGGGTCTGGGACAGCTCCAGAGCCGGAGTTCTGAGAGCTGGAGCCGAGCTGGAGCAGCGGGATGAGTGCCATGGGGAGTGGGGTGGGGTGGCACTGGAAGGGACCTGGTCCCATGGGGTTTATAAGCAACATTCATACCCTGAAAGGGACAATAAACACACTGCTGATAAAATGTACAGGTGAGATTTAGCTGGGCTGAGCTGGGACAACAGCAAAAGACATGGAACTTGGGAGAATTAGGGCAATGCAGGATACAACCAAGAGAAACACGGCTGAGAGAGAGAACAGCTGGAACGGCCAAGACATGAGGGAGGAAACAGGAGGATCTGGATGGGAGAGGTAAAAAAGATTTCAGACAGAAAATCTGGGATGAGTCTGCAATGAGGGATGGAAAGCAAAGATTGTTTCCAGCCCCGCTGTCACTTCAGTCCATGGGATCAAGGCAGATCTCAGTTTGATGCTCCTGCAGAGCCTGTCGATGCTCTGGGCTGTCCCAGAACTGCCACGAGGGACCCAAGGGGATCCACAACAGGTCCCTGGAGGGGCTCTGAGCTCTCCAATGCTCTGGCACAGCCAGGGCACCCCATACCCCCATGACACATGACCCATCCAGCAAAGCCAGACCCACCTGGACACTGATTGCAGCTGCTACATGATCACCTTTTAATATAAAACACAAAAATATCCACAAAGAACCAGTGAGCATGTCTTCTCCATTTAACATCTGGAACATAAATAAAAGATGGACGGAGAATGGGATTTCTTTGGAGAGTAGGAAACAAAGTGCCTCACCACTAACTTATTTTAGTGTTTCTCTGTAATGTGATTTCCAGTTCCTTTGGTTATCAGGAACCCCCATTGTTTTCCCACTGAAGAGGCGATTTCAATGCCCAGCACACTGTGGCCCATGTTTGGGATTCTGGGGTAGTTTTTTGATATCCACTAATTTCTCCATGCTGAGGCAAATTTGTCACACGCATGGGTCTGTTTGATTTCATTAAACAGAATATTTAAGCATAAAAATTGTTTAATCGCCTTGTGTCATTATGAGATGAATTTCATTTTGCATACATTTGCATATTTCATCAAAATTAAGGCTGCTAATATGCAAATGAGAGCCAGGTTGCGGCTGAGGTGTTTATTGTAATAGCTGCAGGCTGTTCCACTTGAAAAGCTTCTGGGCGGCGCAGCGGAGGGGGTGCAGAGACCCCTCTGAACACCTTTTAGAATCAATTTGCTGGTTTTTCTCCCACTAACATCCCCCAAAACTGCCCAGATCTGGGATGAGCACCCAGGAGCTGGGATGGACCCAGCAATGAGTGCTCAGGGTCTGGGGTGAGCACCTGGGCTCCCACCCCAGAGTTTTGTCCCTCTGGGTTGGGAAGTGTCTCCCTGTTCCCTGCAGCAAGGGTCATTGCAATAAAAACAGCCCCAACCTCATCCCTGTGGTAGGAAGGTCCCCCAGGGTCAGGGCTGTCCCCAGGAAGGTCCCTGGGGTTGGGACAAGTCCCAGAAATGTTTTTTTTCCCTCTGCAAAGCCTGGGGAGTGAGATATCTTCCTGCTCTCATTGAATACAGTGAAGGTCAAGCACCAAGTTCCTTCAGACCCATTTGAGAGGCCCAGACAGACAAATCATGAAAATCAATCCACAGTGGGTAATTAATGCAGCCTTCATTAGCACACAGCAGCTGAACGATCTGCATCCAGCATTCTGTGCTCCGTGGCAGCCCAATAAATCGGGATGGATCCCGCTCTCCCAGCACCGGGCACTGCCTCACTTTTCTTTCCTGATCGATGCAAAGGCCTCCCCAAACCCAGCACCATCAGCACTTTCACTGCTTATAGTCTGAAGGTCCACAAATTGTAGATGATGTGGCATCAGCCCCTTACATTTCATTTTTTAAATCTACTCTTTGCTTGTTTTTTGTTAGAGATTTTAAGTTTTTAACCCGTTCATTTTGTGAAGAGCCGCCCTGTGCCTTGGGCAGCTGTTGGAGTGTGGATGCTGCAGGAGCAACACACAAAGCCCTTGATAAGTGATCAACTCCTTCAAGTGGAGTTTAGCAATTAAACCAAAATGAAGTGGTGAGGACCACAGCCATTCTTCCATCCACCCATCCCTCCATCCATTCTTCCATCCACCCATCCCTCCATCCACCCTTTCCTCCATCCATCCATCATCCATCCATCCATCCATCCATCCATCCATCCATCCATCCATCCGTCCATCCATCCATCCATCCATCCATCCATCCATCCATCCATCTCTCCATCCATCCACTCCTCCATCCATCCATCCATCCATCCATCCATCCATCCATCCATCCATCCATCCATCATCCATCCATTCATCCATCCATCATCCATCCATCCATCCATTCCTCCATCTATCCTTTCATCCCTCTATCTCCCCATCCCTCCATCCCACATCCCATCCTGCAGACTCCACCCCTGGTTCACAATCCAAGGACGCAGGGCGAGCTCCTACCTGGCCATGAACAATACGAGCAGCACAAAGAGCTTGTGGCAATTTTTTTAGCTTTTGGAATTCACATTTAAAGCACAAAGAGCTTTTTCAGCATGTATTAGCCAAATCAAAAGTTATATCATCACTTCTCCAAAGAAAACTCGAGCAGTGTCTTTGCTTTTGTGCTCAGAGATAAGCCCTGCCTGCATATTAAGCAGGGGCATCCCTCTGTTTTTAGAGGGATTTTTGTAAACATTAGCCCTGAATGGCTACTCTACAGCGATTTATAAGGGAAGGTAACCCTGCACTCCCGCAGCACAAGAGCAAAGGAATGCAAATCCCAGGGCTACTCCCAGCGTGTCTCCTCACACGAGGAAGGCAAATGGGACCACCTTAAGCCTGTCTGAGACTGAGGCGCAAAGGTATTTGTTTAAAAAAAAGTGTAGTGATTGCAGAGAAAAGAGAAACCTGAGAGCTCCTTCCCCAGCAGTCAGACAGGGTCACCAAAACCAGACTAAATAGTCTGACTGAGGGCAAAGCGTGGGGCTGGCTGAAAACTGATCCTCGGGATGGAGGAGCAGCCACAACCGCCGGGGCAGGAGGGCTGGGTGGGAAAGCAGAGCCACCGAGGGACCGTGGTGTGACAGAGCCACCAGAGAGGGGCTGGAGGTGACAGAGAGTGGCTAAAGGGACCGTGGTGTGACAGAGCCACCAGAGAGGGGCTGGAGAGTGTCAGGAGAGACAGGAGAACATCCAAAGTGACCATGGTGTGGCAGAGAATGTGAGTTAGGGACAAACCCAAATCCCTCCAGTGCCTGAGGGAGAGGAGCTCGGAGAGAGCTCATATCTCATCCTTATTCCAGAGACCTGAAGCCAAATCTGGGAACACCTGAGAAGGGGCTGCAGTAGAACCGGACTGAGGTGTTCTCCTCGTGGCTCACAACTTCCCATCACTAATAATTGGTTTTCTTTCCCACAAGGGTCACCTTACTGTCAGTCCAGAAGGACCTTTCCCAGTGGTCTCAGAGAGCTGCAGAGGAGCTCCCAAGGAGCAGAGCCTTCACTCTCTCTCTGCAGCTGGGGACCATCCCCACCAACATTCACACACCAGCATCTCCCAGAACACACACATTTCTTTTGTTTTTTCAAAAAAAGGACTAAAATCACATGGACCATGACAGTCTGTGCCATTGCCAGTGTCACCATCTTTCTGAAGCTCTGTGTCTTTATCTTGCTGCCCCTCAGTGTTTGGGGTTTTTCTGTTTGCTTTGGGTTTGGGGGATTTTTTTTTTGCCAATTCCTTTTGCTCTCCTGAATTTTCTTACTCTTTTTTCTGCTCCTTGATTGGTTTCTTCCCTTTCTTGAGAAGGACTTTGGGAGCTGAAGGGCATCCCCTGAGTGTGCCCATGGCTGGGACAAGGGGAGCACACAGAGTTACAGAGCCAGATGACTGAGTAAACACGAGGCGCTGCCAGAGATCAGGCAAGCAAGAAACACACAGTCAATTCTTTTAACTTATGACTGCACTTAATTACTGCCTTTCCTCCCCTCATAAGCTACATATGGGATTAATAACAATGCTGAATCAGATATGGTCTCTTACAGAATCATGGAATCGTTTGGGTTGGAAAAGACATCTAAGATCATAAAGTCCAACCATTCCCTCGGTGCTGCCAAGGCCACCACTGACCCAATTCCCCCAAGTGCCACATCCACATGTGTCTTAAATCCCTCCAGGAATGGTGACCCCACACTGCTGGGGCAGCTGTGCCAGGGCTGGGCAGCCCTTTAGGGTAAGGAGCTACTTGGGGCAATTTCCTCTTGTCATGATGCTTCTTCCAAACCCACCTGGCTGCACCCTCCTGTCAGGAGAGCCAGAAGGTCCCCCCTGAGCCTCCTTTTCTCCAGGCTGAGCCCCCCTGCTCCCTCAGCTGCTCCTCATCTGACCCTTCTCCAGCTCTGTGGTGTTTCACTGAGATTTCACTGCACTCCATTGTTTATTCCGGGCTTTACCTGGGCACAGCAGTGGGTGCAGCACTCAGGGACACCTCAGGAACAGGAAAATGTGATTCCAAAAGCCCAAATTATGTGCTAGGCTATGTCTGACTGTTTACCTGTGATGTTTGCCAACTGCTATCTCATTAGCTGTACAGGAAATATAATTGATATTTCTGCAGAGACGTGACACTTGTGCCTTTGCTGAAACGGGAAGGGATTCTCAGGGCTTCACATCACTCCTGTTTGCTGCTTCCCATAAGTGATACTGCCTCATTTTGGGAAGGATTCCAAGAAATAAGAGCTTACCAGAGAGGCCTCTTGAAAGTATGGGCAGCTTTATGTCAGCCTGGGAGCTCCCTCAGACACAAATCTTCTGGAGGAAAGAGTGGATTCTCTGCTGTTTGCAGAAGGGCCACAAATGGGAAATAAAATGTTTGTGCAGCCCTTTAATGTGAAAAACATCCATTTTGGAGCAAATTCTGTGTCTAGTCTGGGTGAGATGGAGCAGGCAGCCTGCGAGGGGCTGCAGAAGGAGGTGAGGGCTGTTTTCAAGGATCCCTGCAGCCCTGATCACTGAGTCAGGACATCGACTGCTCCAAGCCCTGGTGACTGTGACTCCCCCAGTCAGCGAAGCAGAGTGATGCACATGTCCACATCTGGTGCCAGATGTGCTGTGACTGGGGGGCTGTGCGATGCAGGAGGGATGCACAAGACTGACCCTCTCCCACTTCTCCCTCTCACTCCTTTGAGAAGCAGTGCAAGGCAATTTAAATTCCTTTGGGGATCACAGCTACTTACTGCTAACCTGAAACCTCCCTCCAGGCACTCTCACTGCTCCCCTTTTGTCATCAAAAGGCATTTTTTTGCCACTTGCAGACTTTCTCTTCCCCATCCTCCAGCAAGAGGCCGAATGCTGCTTCCCTGGGGAGGTGACCCAGGGCTGGAGGTGTCCTCATAGCACTGGGGTGAAGGGGCAGCACGGCTGGGTGAGCTCTGCCACCAGCAAGGACACGTGGGCCTGGCCAGAGAGAACAGAGCAGGATTTCTGTCAGCAGAAGGGAGAGTGCTCAGGGCAGAGCAGAACTCTCAGCCAGACCCGAGCCCAAGCTGAGCAGGTATTTCTCTTCCCTCAGGACATGACACAAACCTGCAGGAGAGAAGAATTTCTGGTTTGGGGGTTGTGTGTTCCTGGTACATTTCTGCTCTTTATTTTGAGAAAATATTTGGCTTCCCTACAAGGAGGAATTCTGTGCAGAGCGTTCTGTGTGCTGGGGACACTGTGACAAATGTCTCTGCTGCCATGGCCACTCCCTCTCCTCTCTCTCCACTCTTCCCATGTTTTCTGGTGATATTTCTTGCCATAAAGCCTCATCACCTCTCTTTTGAGATTTGCATGGAGTTCATACATAACAAGGCTTTTTTTTTTTCTCTGGGATGAAATCTCTTGAAATCTGATCCATGAACACATCTAAACAGGCACACTAACAGGAAACTCGGAGATATGGAAATGTAAATGAGTCTCCAATCAATAAAGGTAATTATAGTGAGAGATAGACTGACATACAGTATCTTGAGGCTTTTTTCCTTGTCTTCCAAGGGGCTCCCCAGAGGCTCCCCAGACACTGGTGAGCGTCTTTCCAAGGTTTACTATGGCTGGGGAGAATTGTTCCCTGGAACAGGCGCAGGAATGATGCTGCCAAGCCCACAACGTGCCCACTGCCACCAGAGCCAAACCTCTCCAGCAGGCTGGGGGCAAGGAATCCAACTGCAGTCATTGCCAAGGGATTTTCAGTTCTGTAGTTCAATTTCTCTTTGACATCCTATTTTTAATTTTTTTTCTGTAATTATAGGCAGCAAGATGAAGAGATCAGCATTATTTAACTTGCATTTTACCTTTTAAAAGATGTCACTAATTTTGCCCAATTAGCCATGGGTTTTAGTAGCTCTAAATACAAACTGCTGCCAAGTTTTGCAGAACAGAAGGAGATAAAGGTTGGTCCTCTCCCCAGTCATTGGCTATCAGTGCCCACCTCACCTGTGTGCTTCCTTAAGGGATGTTGGGACAGATCACCCAGGATTTTGGTTGGTCAGCTGGTACTGGGAGCAGGGAAGGGGAGGAAGTGCAGAAAAGCTTGAAATGGGAACAGTGGAGAGGAATCAATTAAACACACAGCAGCTTTGTTTGAGCCAAGAGCTCCATGAGCTGGGTCACCACTGATCACCTGAGCTGGGTCAGCACATCCCTCCAGCCTGATTTTCGTGTCCAAAGAGGCTGGCAGCACTCAGGGGTCAGTGAGGAACCCCCACACCCCAGTCCTGTCTGAGCACAGCCCAGATGTGGCTGTTCTGCAGGCTTTTGATGAATTTGCTCCCAAATCTGGCTGCTTTTCAGGAGTTTGTCCCTCGTGCACAAACCTCACTTCCTGCCTAGCGCTCATCTGGATCATCTTTATTGGAGAGAGGAGCTTCTAAACTTCCTCAACAAAGTTCATTGTGTTCGAACAAGGGAAACAGTTCCTAGTGCAAGCTCCAAGAAAGACCTTTAAAATTATCCTGCTGGAACCTCTGTCCCTCGCATGAGGCATGATGGACGCCTACGAGGTCATCTCCCCATCTGCTTTCAGCTCCTGCAGAAGACACGTCTGACAACTTTGACGCAACCCCAAACCCAAGGCATCTCTTCCTCCACGGCAGTGTTTTAAATAGATCTCTCTGCACTTGGAGAGGAGCAGAGCTGTGAAGATGGCGGTGAAGGTCACGCCATTACGGGTGGTGAAGGTCACACCATCTGACACATGTCAGAGGAAAAGCTCGAGCAAGAATATTCAGCCAACTGCTCAGAGCGGTTTTTCATCCTTCTGTGGAGGGAGCAGCGCACGGTGAGCGAGCCCATCCCTCCCCATTCATGGGGCAGGGAATGTGTCAGCACAACCAGGCACCTCCGACAAACGTGGCACACGGGAAATGCCGGACTTGCTCCCTTTCCTTCCCTCTCCCAATCAGATTTAACAGAGCAAGAGCAGATACGGCTTCTACCCATCCTCCTTCGCTTTGTGCTCTCCCTGGGATGGGAGGGGGCTCTTGAAGCTGCTTTGGAGCGGGACGGACCTTGCTGTAAGGGACCAGGCTCGGTGATGCTCAGGGTCAGCCGGGTGTCCCGGCACGCTCAGTTTGCACTCTGGGGGTGCGGGCGGGGCCGGCCGAGCCCGGCAGGGTCCCCGCCCCGATGTGCCCGTGGCACGCCGATAGCAGCCGATAGCCCGGAGCGCTCCCAGCGCCGGCACCAGGCTCGCACTGTTTGCCGCTCCGAAGTACAGATGGCTCTGGGGTGGCTTTTCTTGGCACCTCCCTGCAAAGCCTAGAGAGGGCATCTGCTGAAAACAACTGCTTGGGGATGGCGGTGCCCGGCCCGCTCCCTCCCGGCGCTCCCATCTGGATCCCGCTGACCCCGCGCTGGGTTAAACGCGAGAGCCGCAGCTCTGCACCTCCAACAGCTCCAGGCGACGAATGGATTTCGTGCGCAGCCCTCCTGTACCTCTCCTTGATGTTCTGAGGCAATGAGAAAGAAGTGTTAAATTTGTTCTTGGCTACTTTTCCTTGCAACTCCCAAAGGCACCGGTTACAAACTGAATCAGTTATCAGCTAGTTAGGCTGGCAGTTCCCGAAGGTACCGCATGAATACTGATAGGGACCCATGCATTATTCAGTGCGAAGAGCAGAGGAAAATGAGCAACACGTCCAAAACAAGAACAGCAGTGGCAGTAAGGGAATAATTAGCGAGCTGTCACTTGTCCCTGTCAGTATTCCCTCCCTTAACACATAAGGGAAAATAATAAAAAAGGGTAAGATCATCTTGCAAGCTCTGCTCTTAAATATGCAGCTGGTAGGTTAAAATACAATGATAAAGGGGAGAGGATAGAGAGCTCTGATACAGTTTTCAAAAGATATGGCCTCCATTTCCATGGAGACTGGGGTTTTTTTATTATTTTTTTTAATCCCACAGGCACTGGGTTATACAATAAGTCCCTGCCTTAAATATCAGCCCATGTGCAACAGCATGAAAGGGACGTGGCTCTAACACGGGAGTTTATCCCAAGGAAAATATTTAGGATTTTTTTTCCCCTCCCTTTGTACAAAACACTACTGAAGTCGATGTATTTTAGAGAAACCAGGTTGACTGAAATTGGCTTTGCTGAAGGAGTCTGCAGCTCCGATGCAGAGTGAGAGCGGGGGAATCCTGCAGCCGGGGTGGTGTTCCCGGCGCTGCTCCCCCATCCCAGCCCCTTCCCCTGCCCGGAGGGGCTGGGGGCACCGCAGACCGGAGAGCTCAAATCAAGTTAATGTGGAGCAAATTTTTAACTAATTAAGCAGTTTGTGGGCTGATGAGAACCAAGTCGTTCTGCTGCTATCTCCAGCCAGCCTCCAAAGCTGCTCGGAGGACGCGGACGCGGCGCCGGTGCCCACGGGTGCGAGTGGCCACGGTGCCGGGGAAGGGGTGCACACATCCTGCGGGGTCCGGGCCCTGCTGGGACCCCTCAGGCTCTCGTTAGCTGCTGCTCCATCCCCGCAGAGCTGCGCGGGTCCATCTGCCTCCACCACAGCCCCTCCGTCTTCGCCTGCAGCAGCCCTCAGAGAGCTCCGCGCTGCCAGGCTCGTTCCGAGCAGGGATTTGTGCGACGCACAGAGATGCTGTATTCACAGCAATGCTAACACTGACTTCCCTAAAATATCCTGACATGGATCCCTCCAAACAATCTGCTACATCACGGCGAAGCTGCAGCCGAGCGGAACAGAGAAGCGAGCGCATCGCTCTGAGCATGTGGCCCACCACGGCTCCAAAAATGCCGGGATTCGCCAGCAGATTTCAACCCTCTCTCCCAGGGGATGGCCACGGAGATCACCGCCAGCGGCTGCAGCGTTTAGCAAAGCCATTAGTTAAGCCCAGCTTATTTCGGAGCTCTGCAACACTTACGTCACTGAGGACCCACTTCCCCTGTTCTCTGCCCTGATTTCTTAAAAGGAAATTCTGGAGCGGCAAGTCCTGCAGGGAGCGGGATGGGGGGACAGCTCCTAGGGGTGCGGGGTCGGGATGCTGCTCTGACAACGGCGTTAACTCAAAACAACGGGAGAGAAAACAAGGAAAGGCTGGGAAGGTTTCTCAGGAGTGCCTGCAAATGGCGTCTGTCCAGCTCCCCAAAAGTCAGGAGAGGTTCTTCAGCAACGCTCTTCCCACTCTGGGAGGATGTTTCCTTCCAACTCCCTTTTTCCCCCAAAAATACATTTCATTGTTTTTCCCTGCTCCTGCCTGGCAGCCCGTGGGATAACAGCTCTCCGTATATAGTCTCACACTATAAAAATGCACACAAAGTGAAGCATTTTCATGTCAGGTTTTCCTAATCCCTTTCTAGCTCCTGACTAATCCTACCCAGCCCAGCCCCTGCCGTGCCACAGCTCCCTCTGAGATTGTGCCACAGATTTGCTCAGATGACTCTGTTTGATTGGCACTCGATGGTATAGGCAGTCCCCTATTGAACCCTGCTTCCAGCACAAATCCATGGGAAGGTTTTTGCTCATCAAAATGTCTTTCTGGCTGTCCTTAAGCCACTGCCGAGGTGGCCATTTTCCTTATCCATCACATGCGCTCTGCGTCGTGCCAGGTCTTTGATGAATGATTCTCTGGATAATGTATTTCATCCCACCAAGCCCGTGTATGTACTGGGAAAAGAAAACTGGAGAGATTTCACATCAACTAAACAAGCATCTTTGGTGTCAAGTGTCTGTGTTTTTGCATAAGCACCCACCAGTTCTTCTCGGTCTCCCTCTGAATGAGATCCCCGCACGGATGAATATTCATGAGAATTAAATGGGAGCGCTGTGATTTTCAGCGAAGGAGGAGTGTACTTTTGCTAATGCTTCTCTAGTGTGCGCTCATCCCCAGGTGACACCTTCCACGCTCCGGGGACACGGTTAGGGAAGCCACTCGCTGCTGGCACGGAGCCACAGCCCATCCCATCCCATCCCATCCCATCCCATCCCATCCCATCCCATCCCATCCCATCCCATCCCATCCCAGTGCTCCCCGACAAGGCAAAAGCTGCGCTGGTCCCTGACCCCCATGGAGCCGTGTGGTCTTAAACCAACCCAAATTCGGACGGGTTATTTTTAATGTATGATTGCAGGACAGATCCCTGGCCTCCAAAATCCACATTCTGCTGGTAAGAGAGTTTTCTGCCTTGCTCTCGGTTGGATTTGGATGCTCAGCCCATTCCAGCCGATGCCATCCGTTTTCCCTGCTGTATCTCCCTGTGGCTGGAGCTGCACAGACGGCGGGGCCGGCGCTGCTGGCGGTGTCGTTCCTGCTGTCACACACCCGTCACTGACGGGCGGTGGGAGCACCGGGAGCCTGATGTTCCACCACTCCTTACCCAGCTCTCCACATCTCCTCTCGGAATTGCAGGACCTTTGTTTTCCAGCTGCGGCTGCGGCTGCGGTTGTGGTTTGATTGCAGGAGGATGCGCGATTTAGCCTGTGGAGAGTGAATAATTTGGCACGGAGCATTCCTTGTTATTCCGTCGAGCAGCCTGCGTGTCAATCGATGGGGTAACAATTATGATCAATGTCAACAGGAAAAAACAAACCTCCACCATTAAGCAAGCACAAATGTGCAGAGGCACAAATGTGCAGAGGCACAAAGCGGCCTGGCTGCTGCCTTGCTGGGGCTGCCGCAGCCTGGGGGGAGCGCCCGGAGCCCGCAGGGGAGGGATGGGGCAGCATCACACACCCGGCTCCTCCTTGGCCAGGCCCTTCCTGACGCTTTGGAATTGAATTGTTGAGATCTGGAGTTTGGTTTGCAGGATTTGGAGTTTGCCAAATGGCACTGCATGCACCGGGCACCGGCTCGTCCCACGGCAGCAGCAGAGCAGGCGGTCCAGAACCGTGCCAAAGCCTCTGTGACTCCTCCAAACAACCGAGCTGTGACCTGCTCTGCCTTTTTTACACTTGAGCTCCAGTGCCTGAGACACGACCAGTGTGTCAACAGGCTGGAAAACCTGTGGGGCACATGGTCCTGGCAGGACAAAGGCACCAGAAGGGCTGCCCAGGCAGCCCCAGGCCAGCAGCACTGAGCCCAGGCTGGTTCTGCTGTCTGGCTTTTGAATGCTGGCTCTGTGACCTCTCTGCAGGGGCCTGCAGTGGCCAGATCCCTTCCCAGCTCCTCTGAGATGCCCTGGTGACCACGGCAGTGCTGGCAGAGCGAGTCCTTCACTGCAGGGATGGGGGGGCTGCGGCTCCGTGCCCGGCCAGGCTGGCATTCCCGACGGGAGCGTGCCTGGCATGGGCTGAGCACCTCCTGTCATTAAAGCAGCTCAGCCACACCTGAGGTGCCACTCGGGCGAGATGCAAGAGCATTCCAGAGGAATGCTTGATGCCCTCTGTCATTCACTGCCAGGGATAAACGCTCCTCGCTGCTGTCACACCGCGCGTGTAGGATGTTGAATTAAACAGTGGGTCTTTTGATGCTGCTGAAGGAACTGTTGCATTAATTATCCATAGAATTTGCACATGCAGCTTACAGAGTGGAAAAGGCGCATTTCCCCCAGACTGATGCACATTTGAATCTCAGCCCCCTCCCTCCGAATCGCCCCTCGCCGTGCTGGGCCCTTCCGAAGGCGCTCTCGGATTGTTTATTGATGAACCCAGCCTTGGAAGGGTGAGCTCTTTGCCAGGGGTTATTTTTACTACCCTGTTAGTTAAGGCTGAGAGTATTATTTTACATGCCAATGAATAATTTACCTGCCATTAAAAAACTTACTCGGGAACAACCCTCAGCACGGGCTGGCGTTACCTGCGTGGCTCATGGATGCGGTGGGATCGTGCTGGATGCAGGAGCCCAGGTGTGCAGCAGGTACCCTGGAAAACTGCCATGGAAGGAAGGTCCTAAATGGCTGCATAAAATAAAATGTCCCCAGCACCAGTTTCCATGAGCTGTGGCTGCATCTCCAAATTTATAGCTTAGGAAAAAAAAGAATAATTGCGAGACCACATTTTTCACTTGTGCTTTTCCTGAGATCTCTATTTTCCCCTTGGATTCTCCACACCTCCTGATTATTTATAGCATACCAGAACTCCAGCCTTATAAAATATCATGCATGACTTCTCCTTGCACTCAGTGCTCGGGGAGACCAGGCACTATTGGTAAAAGATTTAACTCATTAATAGAGAGAAGCTGGAACAAAGCTCTGTAATTCAGTATTGGCTTCCCCAGCCTGATGGTGTTTATTTAGAAAGCAGCAAAGACACAGGCATGTGGGGCTATAAATCAGCAGAAAATCAATGCTAACATGTAAATAAATTGCAAATCAGCTGAGAAATTGGTTTCATTTTGAGACGATAAAGCATATTTCTCCTGTACTTATTTTATAAGGTGCCCCTTAAGAATTGTAATATTTCTGTGTGGTAATGATAAACATTAGTGAGTTGCTTTAGAAATGAAAAAATGGCAACCCTGTGGGGATTTGAAAAACATATGCACTTCAAATTTGAAAATCCAATTTAACTGTCCATTATATGGAGAATAAAAAAAGGTAAGGATAGGATAATTTTGCAGTTACACAGCATTTGACTAAATCTGATTCAGGGATGACAGCTACACTTTAAAAGCTACATGTCTGAATGTAAGGAGACAGCAAATCATTTATTTATGATTGTAATCTAGCTCCTGTCTAACAAGTTAACAACTGTGCAGAGTGCTCCCTGAGTGGAGGCAGCCTGTGTAGGCTTGTCAGTTAGCACTTTTAAAAACACTTTTCATAGAAATTTCGGTTAAAAAAAAAATAAAATAAAATAAAAGAGACAAAAGAGAGTCCCTGTCAGATTTACCAAAACAAGCAGATGTTAAAATTGCAAAAGTTTGAAGAAACAAATCCTGTTCTTAATTCTATGCAAAGCACCTTGTGCAGAGGGTACACGACAAGCAGAGAGGCCGAGGCAGGGATCCTGTTTGTGCATCCTGAACACGGCAACAACCTTGTTTTGTTGGAAGTGTCACATTTTTGACACCAAAGGCTTGGTTGCTGCATCCATGTCTGTGGCATTTTGCAGTTTTTGATGCCCATCACTCTCTCTCCCCCCGTTCCCACATGCCCTGGTTCCAGCTGTGCCTTGGCACAGCCGGCTCAGAGACACAGATTTGTGGCTCTACTTGTCCAAGGTGAAGTGTTGATGTCAGAGTTTTAAGGCAACAAAATCACCTGAACGGTCATGAAGAACTGGGAACCAGGAATATTTGCCCAGTAGCTCAAATGGGATATAAGTAATCTAATTCTGATATTATATATTCTTTCATTTTAAATGAAAGGGACCATAATTATAATCCAGTTCCACCCCCTGCATGGGCTGGGATATTTTCCACTAGACTGAAATTGCTCCAAGCCCCATCCAGCTTGGCCTTGAACACTTCCACGGATGGAGCCTCCTCTTGGTATGCAAATTCTGGAAAGTGATTAATGCAACCAGTTTTTATGAAGAGTGAGAGGGAGGAGATGGTGGAGCTGCTGTCATGGCCACAGGCTGGAGAACTGGGACAAACAGGGGAGAAGCTGGCATGGGGTTGGAAGACTGGGCAGGGGGAGATGAAATTCAAGGCATACAAATGTAAAACCTGGAGCTCTGGGAGGGTTGTACAAGTGGAAATCTCATCTTCATGAGCACTTTGTACAGCACCCAGGAGTGAAAATTGAAGGCTGCAACAAATAACTCACTGGAAACACCAGTTCTACACCTGGTAGTTTCCAACCAAACATTGGGAATAATTAGGGGGAAAGAGGGATTGAAGAAAGAGCACTGTGGTGTTACTGACATCTGCGTGGCAGCCCTGCCCTGAACCCTGCATTGTTCTGTTCCCAACCCATGACACAAAACCGGCAATAGATGTGAGAAAGGTCCAGAGGGGGGCCCAGGGATGAGTGAGGATAAAGTCAGGATTCCCTGGGGTGAGGCTTTTCAGCCTGAGAAGGGAGAAATCTGTAAACCCAGGACAGTGAACAAGGATTAGCTGCTGGTTCGAGGGCTCTGAGGGGGCTGGCAGAGGTTGGACCCAGCAGGAAGGAGGCTGCTCTCAGATCCTCCACCAAGACTCTGCAAGGTAAAAATTACATGGGTTCAAAAAGTTACCGGACAAATTAATGTCAGAAAAATCCATCATACATCCATACACAGACATTATTTCTGGCTTTGAAGGATCTTGAGCCATAAATTGCTGGAGGTTAATAGAGTGTTTGATGAAGTATCATTGTTCACTTGCTCTGTGCTTGTGCTCTCCAGTGGGTGTTCACCACTGCTCTCTCCCTGGGATGAGCCACTATGGCTATTTTTATGCTCTTAACATGTTCTTTTACCAGCTGGAGAAGGATCTAATGCTCAGCATAAATCAAACCCGCTCGTTTGATGTGTCTTGCCTTGTCCTCCTTGGAGCCTGTGGCTCCCGTTGGTTTCAGTGGGATCTAGGCTGTACCTGTTGCACTCAAATGCCAGCACATCCCCAAAGGTGCCACTGTCCTGCTGCCCCGGGCTGTCCCTGCCCCGAGGGGTGACAGCACCTTCAGCCACTGTCACCTCATCATCCTTCCCCTCGACTGGGACAAGTCCTGCGGTGCTCTGGGTCCTGCAGAGCTGTCCCAGAGGTGCGGGGGGGGTGTGGGAGGTGTCCGGGAGGTGTGGAATTGCAGAAGGGATGTGGAGGGGATGCAGGAGATGTGCAGGGACTGTCCTGCAGGTGCAGGGGTGGTGTGGAAGGTGTGGAAGGGATGTGGAGGGGATACAGGAGATGTGCTGGGGCGGTCCCGCAGGTGCAGGGGGATGTGGAAGGGATGTGGAGGGGATGCAGGAGATGTGCAGGGGCTCTCCCGCAGGTGCAGGGAGATGTAGGAGGTGTCCGGGAGGAGTGGAATGTGCAGAAGGAATGCGGAGGGGATGCAGGAGATGTGCAGGGACTGTCCTGCAGGTGCAGGGGGATGTGGAAGGGATGCAGAAGGGATGCAGGAGATGTGCTGGGGCTGTCCTGCAGGTGCAGGGGGGGTGTGGAAGGGATGCGGAGGGGATGCAGGAGATGTGCAGGGGCTGTCCCACAGGTGCAGGGGGATGTAGGAGGTGTCCGGGAGGTGTAGAATGTGCAGAAGGGATGCGGAGGGGATGCAGGAGATGTGCTGGCGCTCTCCTGCAGGTGCGGGAGGTCAGGGAAGGTGCGGGAGAGCTGCGGGAGCGGTGCAGGGGGGGCTGGAGGGGGCGGGCAGCAGCAGGAGCCGGTTTGTTTATTGTGCGTGAGAATCACAAGCGACTAAAGCGAAGGGAGAAAGTTTGAGCTGGTGGTTGTCAGATAGTATCACCCTCACACCCGCCGGGAATGCTAATGAGAGTCAGCAAACACAGGGAGTCTCTGCCTGTTTATTTACCCGGGATTGGGTCAGTGGCTGAAAATACACAGCTTTTGCTTTTGTAGATAAAATAATTCTTTTCTCATAGAAAAGGCTGGGTTTGTAATTCAGGATTTTCCCGGTTTTGATGTAGGGGGAGAAATGGAACTGTGGAGCGTCGGTGGTTCAGGGGAAGCTCGGCTGCTTTTAAATGGTATTCTGCCGATAAGAAAATACTTAAAATACACTTTGGAAATAGCCATCAGCGGGGTGTTTTGGGAAAATCGGCAGCGGAAGAGTCAGGGCTCTTCGCTCCACTCTCGCTGGCCACCCTTTGAACTGATTATTCTCCTATCGGAAAGGAATGCCAGGAGTGTAATTTAAATTAGATTAAAAGTAGAAGTGGTTTAGATAGTGTAGGAGTGTGCCCCACTCTTTTCTCTTTAAGGGAGAGGGGAGGAAATTTCAGAAATCCGTGTTTAATTAGGATTGCTGAGGTCTGGGGTAATCGCAGCTCCCCCATCCCCCGCTTCGGTGTCTTCACGCTTTCAGTGTTTCAAAAAAGGAAAAAAAATAGTGTGATTACTGTGTTTTTGAACAGGAACCATTGGTTGCTCTCGTGTCACCGTGCGGAGGGGACATGTCCCCGTCGGTGATCACACCGTGGAGAGGCTGGCGGTGTCCCCGTGGCTGAGTGACAGCCCGGCTTAGGGACAGCCCGGCTCAGGGACAGCCCGGCTCAGGCACAGCCCGGCTTAGTGACAGCCCGGCTTAGGGACAGCCCGGCTCAGGGACAGCCCGGCTCAGGGACAGCCCGGCTCAGGGACAGCCCGGCTTAGTGACAGCCCGGTTTAGGGACAGCCCGGCTCAGGGACAGCCCGGTTTAGGGACAGCCCGGCTCAGGGACAGCCCGGCTCAGGGACAGCCCGGCTTAGTGACAGCCCGGCTTAGGGACAGCCCGGCTCAGGCACAGCCCGGCTTAGGGACAGCCTGGCTTAGGGACAGCCCGGCTCAGGGACAGCCCCTCCGGCAACCGCGGGCTGGGCCGGGCTGGGCTCGGCAGCAAAGCCACGAGGCCGTGGAGAACGGCGCTGTTAGAGCAGGCAGCAATCTGTGGGGTCTCCAGAACCTTATCATCCATGCGAGTCAACAACTGTGCTAAATTGAAATTGTAGAGTTGATTAAACGACGTATTTAAGGCCCCATAAAAGAAAGCAAAGGCAGGCAGGGAGGGAGCGGCGTGCGGGGGGCGGCGGGTGGGGAGGGTTTATCTCACCGCGAGCAGCAGGCTCAGCCACTGATCTAATCAAATTATTCAGCATTAAAAAACTGCCAAGGCATTCCAGTGCTGCAGCTTCCAGAGGCCCAGCTGGGATCAAATGCTAATCAACATCTCCACGATATTTATTCCCACTGTCAGTCTGGTACGTGTTTGTTTTCCGAGCGCTGCATACTAAACTGAAAGATCAAGATGAATCGGTGGAGATGGGAGATGATGAGCAGCCAGGCTAAACACACTGGGAAAAGCACCGGCTACTGGGGAACGGGGACGGAGGGAGATGGTTTGGAGGGAGATGCGCAGCAGTGGCACAGCCCTTCACGGCACAGCACCCACTGCTGGCGCGGGAGCACCGTGCTGGCCTCACACCCTTCACACCCGGCTGCTGCTGCTCCACCAGAGCCCCTTTTGTCCTGGCAGCATCAGCGACTCGTCCTGCGCCACATGTGGAGAGGGACGGCCACACTGCGCGGTGTCCCTGGGGACCCTCGAAGGCCGCCTGCCGACCAGCGAGGTCCTCCTTAAGCACTAGCCACCGGAGCGCTGGGAGACTAATTAATTTCCTTTTTGTTTTTCAGAGTTTCATTTTTAAATTACAGTCTTCCCTCCTCTCTAATAAATACTCAACAATTAAAGCTTTTTTTTCCCTGACATGCGATTCCAACATCTCAGTGTCCCACCCTCCTGTCACCTTCCCTGCCATAAACAGATTCGTAAAAACTGCTTTTGACGCCCCAGCTGCCATTAGCCACTTAAAATCCCATAATTATCATCCTATCATGGGCCTGTTAACGAGCAGTAAAAATAAGGCCATTGAATATGGTAATTTATTCGTAAATTAGCCTAATGAGAATAGGTTTCAGACACTGTTTACTTTCTAGCTGCCTGTTTCGGTGCGGTGCAGGCAGCCTGCGCGGGGCTGCGGAGCCTCAGCCTGGGTGGCAGACGCGGCTCCCGCTCCGGCGGGCACAGCCCCGCTCCCATGCCAGCCCTGCTCCCACGCTGGCCACCCCGCACAGCCTGCCCTGCCCCTCCTGCCGTCGGGGCCAGCGCTGGAGGTGTGTGCGACACCGTGTCCCCACCGCCGGTGTCCCACAGGGCAGGTTTCTGTCCCTGCGTTTCGAGATTTGGGGGGAAATTCCGGGATAAATGTGAATAAATGCAACAGAATGGTCCGGTGCCATCACTCTGTGATGAAAACCTGGCAGGGTGGTGGAAGGAGATGGTAATATGCTGTTGTCTTCCTCCTCCTCAGCTTCCCTGTGGCTTATTAAGAAAGACTGGATGTGTTGTTGTTAGCAGCTCCCACAGGGCTGTTTCAACAGTGGGATCCCACCTTTGGGTTTCTCTTGGGGAAGGTGCCATCACCTTTGCACATATGTTAAAGGTAAAGCCTCTTTGGAGGCCAGCCATCACAGCCACTGCCTGCTCCTCCAGATCCAAAAGAAAGAGACCCAAACTGACTCTGCTTTGAATTCAGCACTGACAGGTCTGAGCACTCCGGCACCTGGGCTTATTTTTTCCAAGCTCTGTCTTTGCAAACAGTTATTCTCAGGCAGTGGAGTGGTAATAAACCCCGGAGTGAATGAGGATGAGAGGTCCTTTCAGGGAAGAGGTGAAGAGCTCTTGACTATGAGCCTTTCACCCTCTAGAGTATTTTCATTCCTAGGCTGGCTAAAAGCCAGGAAATAAATCTGCACGGCCAGAGCGTCTTGTCTGCATCTCTGAGGAGCTAGAGCCGGCAGCACCTTGGGCTCTGGCACCCAGCCCTACCCCTGTGCCCCCAGGGAGGCTCAGGGCAGCCCCTGTGCAGGTTTCTCCCTCTCAGCGAGGCTGTGCTGGGACTCGGGAGCAGCAGGAAGAAGCACCTGCAAGGGGAAGGGTTGGGTGTGCACACACAGCCACCAGCCTGGGGGACAGTGAGACGGTGATGCTCAGGGGACCTGAACACCAGAGACACTCGACAGGACCCTGCATCCCCTGGTGCAGTGCTTTCTTCCCAAAAGAGCCCATTCTTGGCTCGAAACAAGGACACTCAGAGATCAGCAGCGTGTGCAGTGACTGACGGGGACTCCAGAGCTGGAGGGGACCCTGGGGACCAGACACTCCCCCATCGCCAGCCCCAGCTCCCACGTGCTGGTGGGGACTATAAAAATCACATGCTCCAACAACAGAGGCCTGATTTCATAGCAAAAGCCCAGAATTCATCATTCTATGGAGAGTTCTGACTGGTTTCCAGTGACCAAGTCCTGCAAGGCGCAGGAGGATGAGGTGATAACAAAATCTCTGTCATGGTCCTGGCTGTGCTGCCCTGATGGCTCCTCTTGCCAGGCAGGAGCTTCCCTAATCACCCTCCGTGGTGGCTGCAGTCCTGCCTTTCCATTCCCTAATTTAATTACAGCTTGTTTCTTTACTAATTATAATGCTCAAATCAGAGCGGAGCTTAAGGCCACTGTTAGGAGAGAGCCTGGTGGTTGTCTCCTTTTTGCTAAGATGGGCCCATTATCATTTCCCTTCCTTCTGATGGAGATTATAAACACTTTGTGTCAAACCACTTCCCAGCAGTTCTCACAGTGTGAAAACGATTGAGGTCAGGGGATGCACACAACCTACCCATCAACTCAAGTATATTCCTCAAACCCTGACACGCAGCGAGCTGCCGGGAGGTCACCTCTGAGAGAAACAAACCTTGCAGCCGCCCAGCGAGCCCAAATTGCAGTGTTGGGGAATAATCATGTGGAACACGCCGAAAATCGCTCCCCAGGTAATAAACAGTTAACAACAGCAGCCACCTGCACCCAGCATCCACAGGAGGAGATCATAGGGAAGAATTTAACCTGTCAGTGGGGTGTAATGAAGGGGCAGGTCCCTCAGTGGGGCAGGAGGGACTCTCCAGGGTTTGACACTTGGGAGAGCCGGGGCTGGAGGGGTGGTGAGGAATAGGGCACAGCAGCAGGAGCAGCAGGTGTGTGCTGGGCTGGACAACCCTGGGGGCTCTCCCCATCCCCTCATCTTCCTTGTGCATCCTCTGCTTTGCCATTTGTGTTTGAACGGATCAGATCAGGTATGGGGTGCTCTTTTTGTGTCTCCCCATGGTTGCCGCATCTTCTCTCTGAGCACACAGGGCTGGAGAAAGAGCGTGGGGCTGTGGGATGTTTTGGGAATTTACAGTGGACTTTTTCAAGCACCTTCCAAACTCCAGGGAGGCTGTGGGGTTTTCAAATCCATCAAACAAAGGGAGAGCTGCTCAGGAGAGCCCTGGGTTCAGCCGTGGCCAGAGCTAGGGATGGTGAGCTCCCAAAAAAGCCACCCCAGCCCATTCCCCTCCTCTGACAGCGCTGGGGGCTGCAGCCCCAGGAACGGGGAGGGCTTTCCATAGGGAAGATGGGGAATCTCCCCGAGTGAGGTGGGGGCTCTGCTCCCTGCCTGCCACCCGTGCTTTGTGTCCCCGGGGAGGAGCGGTGGCTGCGCAGCTCGGCGCCTGGCGGGGCTCCAGCCCAAATGAATGCAGGCAAATCCATGGATCTGAGAGCGCTTACTGATCACATATGGGCCCATTTGCAAGTTTGTAGCAGAAGTCGCATATTTTGTAGATTTGGGGGGTTGCTTTTCTGCTTCCAGGCAAATTTTTTTCATCTCTCCGGTTCTCAGCCATTAAAACGGCTCTGGGGGAAGCAGGGAAGAACATTGTGTC